>NW_028301602.1:28484848-28787878 GCF_987345545.1 Pholcus phalangioides
TTTTGGAAATTTTTCTCCAATTTTTTTCTCTCTCTCTTTCATCTGTTAGCAAATTATTTTTCCCATTTATGCCTGTTCGCGAAAATTTTCACTCAATATCAGAGTGGTCTGGAATGAGAAAATTGTTCAAGATCACCGAACTAAACCGTACTACGTTGGGCCTAAAAAGGCCCAAGCTTTTCGTGCCAATAGGCAATTTTATCCATTGTCTTACAATTTTATACTATAGTTCCATCTGAAAAAAAAATTTTAAGATGTTCCAGATTTATCAGTGAATTTGCGTTATGTCCCGGTTTTTATCAAGGTTTGTCCCGGTTCCTCTGATGCATGATCTGCTCACTATATCCTAGTCCCACACCTGGCCAAGTCCGGTCCTGTACCGTATAAATTGGCTATGATTCTATAAATGAGATGAATTGTAACTTGGCGACTTCTTTCTCGACGCCAACAGCTTGAAAAATCATAATTAGCGGTTTGACTAATTTTTTCAATTGGTGACCACGTTCCTTTTTAATTATGAATTTCTTTCAAATTTTCGATAAGGGGCCATTCAAGTATTACGTCAGCAAATTTTTAGCCGTTTTTGACCCCTCTCTCCTTGTCAGCAAAATTTCGTCCGACAGCACTGTCCCCTACCTTCTAACGCATATTGGCGAGATCAGAAACTTACGCGGGAGAGGGGGGGGGGCAGGGGCTCGTGCACCTCTCCCCCTCCCAGACGAAAAAAAAAATTAAAATTTCGAAAGAAAATACCTTTATATGTTGTCATGATCAATTTCTGTTAATTTCAATGCTATTTGAAGAGTAAGAACTCAAAATTTCTCTTTTATAAATCCATTGCAACCCACCCTTTACGCCATATACGGTAAACAATTGACCCGCAGACTAAATGTGGCCCTGAAAGTTATCTGATGTGGCTTGCCCCCTGAAACTTAATTTTGTAAAAATGAACTAAGCGGCACACTTACAAATCGCTTAAATGACCCGTGGTACAATGCCAGAGGATTTAAGTGGCCCGTGGCACATTTTCAGATCACCGAAATACAAATACAAATACAACGCCACAACAGGCAAACTGCCCAACGAGGTGGCTGACTTAAGAACATCATGGATCCCCGAGCCCCTACCTACTACTGCTACCCCACACATGCACCCCCCCGCGCGGAACCCCCCAACGAATCGGTACATGCGTGAATGTGTGTGTACGTGTAGTGCAACCTGACGTAAAGTTGTTTCTGTGTAATGCTTGTTATGTGTAGTGCTGTCATCTGCCCCCAGTTTTTACTAACTATGAGTGAAGTGTTATGGTTGAATGATTTATCGTTGTAGGACTGTTGCTCTCTGTGGCGAGACTTTTTAACGGGGAGATCGGCTCGCATTTGCGCCTTGAAGTTGGGAACCACAGAAAACCAACTTCAGCCGACCACCACTGTGGGGTTCGAACCCGGATCCTCGCATCACGAGTCCGGCACTATAACCACTCGACCACCACAGCCTCAAAGATCGATCTTTGTGATCACTTTCACATTAAAAGATCACTTAAGTAACTCGAGACATAGTTGCAGAACACTTAAACGATCCGCGGTGCATTTAGAGATCCCTTGAGTGACACGTGGGCACAGTTTTAGAGCACTGAAGAAGCCCTCACAGTGCGGTTCTACATCACTCAAGTTACCCTCGGAACATTCCCAGATTACTTAAGTTATCCGTGGCATAATTGCGCATCATTTGAGTGATGCGTGACACAGTTCCAGAGCACTTAAGCAGCCCGGACACATTTCCAGAGCACTTAAGTGGCCCGGACACATTTCCAGAGCACTTAAGTGGCCCGGACACATTTCCAGATTACTTGGATCCGTGAAAAATTTAGAGATCACTAAAGTGGCTCTGTAGGAGACTTATCGATAGGGAGAATGTTAGTTCAGGTAACCAATAACTATCTAAAGATTTTTTCAGTTTTTAGCGCAGCGAATAAGATGCCATTAAGAATATTTCATATTTTCATAAAAGGTGGTTGATGACGAAAGCATCATCCAAAATTTTCTCCACCTCTTGTCATCAAAAGTCAGCAAATCAGAACCCCCCACCCCCCCTTGATGCTGACGTAATATTTGAATGACCCCTAAGTAAATCCAGTGATATAATTTTTTGGGCATGTGAAATATTGATTCGGGTATTTATCATTTTAATTTACATGCCTAACCGGGCATGTGAATTTTTGGAGATTTGCCCAGCCCGGTTTTATGTCGAAAAAAAAATTCGTGGACTGGCAGAATACAGAGAAATAATTTAGGGATTGGCAAAGAATAAATATACTGCACACATTTTAAAAAAATTAGAACACCCCAGAAATTTCGTGAATTGCTTAAGAGTGAAAGCCCAAATTATGGGTACAGTTGTAATTTGCATTTTCATCTTCTAAAAGGTTCTCCTTGAGAGGTGGCAAAAAAATTGCATAAAGTAAATTTAATGATTCATAAAATGCCGAATTACCTTTTCCTCTTTGTTTCAAAAAATTTGAACACTTCGATAGTTGTTTCAAAAAGTAGAACATCTGACTTAATTAACGTATTATTACATGAATATTTTCATCAACTTGATCGAATAAGTGTTGTATGTCTTTCCTGGTTACGTAAGTGAATCTAGAATAGTTCAATCTCTTCGCCTTACGGGTACAAAAACGGGACATTTCTGCAAACGAAAAATTAAGCAAATAATTAATTAATTATTTGCTTGGACAGTATGGGAAAATGCGTGCTGAAAAATCACGAATACATTGACCTGTGGCCATCTTTGGCCTTAACCATGGATTTTATGCAACAATATTGAATTTATAGTCTCCGGCAAAGATCTGAATTGGATCAAAATGCTGCGGCTAATTTGAAATAATTTATTATACTTTTTTTTTTAGCTCGACTTCACAATCTTTTGAGAAAATCGGAATCCGGTGCAACCATCACATACCACGAAATCACCAAAGTATCGATTATGTTTGATGGGCATTGCCGAATCCTTGATACGCGATCTGCGTTTTCCCATTTTCAAACAAAGTCTTCGGCTGCTGGAAACTAACAATAGAAACCAATGAATCAGAGAACTTCCATGGATGGAGGTGCACATTAGGCTTTCTGAATTTTTATTCCAGAAATTGAAGACTTGTATGGAGATGGAAATTTCATTTCTCATCACGATTTTGACCATGTCTAAGAATATGACATGTCTATGAAACATATGACATCCATATTTGTTATGGGCATCTTTTTATCAGCCACCTCGTTGGGCATTTTGCCTGTTGTGGCGTTGTATTTGTATTTGTATTTGTATAAGAAGCTGTATCCAATCTGCAGAAATTTATATAGGCAAACTCCGTTGCCGACTATACGATATATTTTTTCTCAAAGTATTGAAAATGTGTCTGTGGATTATACGCATTAAAGTACGATACTTAGAACTATATTAACTTTTTCATGAGTACACAATTTAATTCCGTAATTTGTCATCAATACTTCATAAAGAAACCTTTATTAAGCCATGTTCTTTCTCCATCTTTCTGAGCACATTCAGCGTACAATGAAATAAGTTTAACCTTATTTATAGTTTACCAGACAAAAAAAAAACTTGCATATATATCTTTTTGCATCGTTTTAATGCATTATGTCATAGTGAAACTAAGGAGTGTTTTCTTAACTCTTTTTTCCCTCCCACGCAATTATTTCAGCAGAAATAAGAGGGAGAAAAGATAGGAACTAAAATATGTATAAAAGGAATTATGCAAAGTCAGCACAAAATCAACTTATATATATATCTTCCATGACCTCTATTATAATGGTCAACGGAACAACCCTTAGATGACCTACTAAATAGGGTTATTCCCAGCTGAGCCCAATGAGTCAATACTAACAAAAAATAACTAATGACTTCCGTACTAATGTTTTCGTCTGCCTTTTGTTATTTGATCGATTGACCGGAAATGTGTGGTTGGGAAAAAAACGAACAAACTTAGAGTAAGAGATCGATTTATTGTCATTGAGTCATAGCCGAAGTGTTTAAGTATTTAAAGCGAGATTTCAGACGGTGTATTCCCCTTTTACGTGAGGGTTGTTGGGGTGGTACGCCTAAATTTATATAAGAGAAGATGGGCGGTCGAAATCCACAATTTTTGTCTCGGCCATCTACTACTGAGTTTGACCGAGAGGAAATTTCAGCTTACGCCTGGTTTCATCATATCTTTTCTCTTCTCTAACACTATATCACACTACTATTTAATATGTATCTACCCACGTTTTCCGCAAACTCATTATAATGAAACCCATAAACGAATTTAATTTCAAAAATTAACGCATGCGTTCATCAAATAAAACTATTCGACAAGATCCATTTTATTGAACGTAAGGGGTGTGTATCGGAGGCGGACTTTAAGCAAGGGTGCGGTGTAATCGGGTAGCAGATTGTAAGGGGTGGCACCCACGCTTTTGTTTAGACACACAAGTTTTTATAAGTTTGGAATGATAAAATTTCACAAAACACCAGCGAGTGCTGTCGCTCGTTTTTTTGAGCCATACCTTGACAACGAAGATGTTGAGAAAACTTGACAGGGCTAGGGACCCACTGGGTCCAGGGTATTCTGTCGGGTAAACAATGGTGCGTGGCTTTAGACCAGTGTTTCCCAAAGTGGGCAATATCGCCCCCTGGTGGGAATCGCCCCTTTGTATGAGTTGGGGGGGATGAGAGAAAAAATTTTTGACGAAGGGGCGATGGAACAAAAAAGTTTGGAACTTTAGACGGACAAAACATCTAGTTCATCAAGAAGTTTTATGCCTATGGTCACTTCTGCCAAGTAAAGTTAATAAGTTATTTTGGCTTTCTTACAGATTGCTTTGTTTAATTTTACCGAGCACTGTTTGCCAATTTCAGTCGGAACCCACAGGCCACTATGTCATATTTAGGATAATTTTACCGTAATAGCGGATATTATTTTTCATCGGCAATAAATGCACCCAAACAGGTTTTATTCTAACGGCCGTTACACGAATTGTCGCGGTATCGTTTCAAACAACTCATCTCTATAAAGGAAATAATCAATAACGGACGATCCAAGTAAGATATCATCACCATTATCGAACCATCTCTTTACTCATCCCGATCATCATCACCATCATCATCATCCCAATTATCTTCTCACTCAATTTTATCATCCGGCCATCTTCGGCTTATTCACGGAAGTGGAAAAAGAGTTGAATCGAAACAGGAATGAATAGATAATACACACACACACACACACACACACACACACACACATACGTAAGCAGCCAAACTACCTTCAACACATACTAAAGAAAATAAAATAGAAAAGAGGTGAAAAAAAAGAGCATCTTTTCTATTTCCACTATCATGAACTGGATCTATAAATCAGAGAAAGAGATTCGTTCATGAGCCGGTTCCTAGTGAAAGGGGTTTCGCCTATCGTGTTTCTTTCACGCCTTATATTATATATATAAGAAAGTGTATGTATTATAAGTATACAAAAAAAAGAAGACTTAAGGAACTATCCTTAGCAAAGCAACCCTTGAGCTATAGGTGAATATAGAAAAGAGAGGGAGAGTGAAAAACAAAAATACATAATAATAAAAGGAAAAACAAACCAATTTAGTAACGATCCTCTACCCTTTGGTTCCTTTTTTTTTCACGTTCTTTTATATATTATATATCTATCTCTTCTTCCTTCAGGGTCAAAAACCCTTTCTTCATAATAACTCCGTCCACGTTCTAGACCGAGTTATTTGATTCGTCCACTTGTTTTGTTCCTTGTTTAGGACAATCTGGACCACTAAGGAATCGCGTTACTATACTCATTCTTATTTATTTATTTTTATATATACACTTTTTCTTTCATGTTTTTATATTTTATTTTTTGAATTGCTACCGGCTATATTATCCTCCATGCTTCCGACCGAAAATAGTATTTAAAGAGTTGGTCCAGTTCGTGTCCGGCACAGTTCAGTGTTTGGTTTCGATCAAATTTTACCTTTGGAAACTAAAAGACGTTTCGTTCGTTCGTTGTTTTGTATTTTACTGTAACAGCTCTTGCAGCTACGACTTCGGTAAGGACTATATATATGAATCTACTTCCCTACTTGAATCTTATGGACTTAAAACATTGTCGACGGGTATTTGTGTGGATTTACTATCGCATTACCGTGGTGTACACTTCTCGTATGGATATATTTCGTTTTTTTTTCTAAGTTATTACGATAGAGTAAGTATTTGCTTTTCTAGTTCTCGAGCATCCTTAAGTGTCATTTAACGACCAATGGTAAATATTGAGTAAACGGACATTTGGATATTAGATAAGGATTAAACTAAATTCAAAGACATTAATTCCGCTGTTTGAGAGTTAACAATGGCCTCAAAAACTTGATATGTTTCAAAGACGTCAAGTTTACGTATAGTGTGTGGAAAATCAGTACCGTGGCTGTTTGGTATATTTCCATGATTCTTCCCACTGAATTAAGTAACTTCTAATATCAATATCAATATTGCAACTTAAAGATGAGAAATACGGGTTTCGAAGCAATTCGATCAATCTCTCTTAACTTACTCCTAAAAAATCTACTATTATGATGTGTAAATGTGGATTCTTAATATATATATGTATCACGATATTTGTGTGAGTCATGTTTAAGAAAAATCTCGGTTAGATACTCAGTTCGGCTCCATGCCTAGGAAATGATAGGGAGTTCTCGAAGTTTCCGAAGTTATTTCTTAGTAGAAATCAGGCCATGCAAGACCATTTTAACGATAATGTTTTGAAGCACTAAAGTTTCAGTTGTAATCAAAGATTGATTTTCTTGTAAGATGATAGCGTGGAAAACAATAGTTGCAATTTTCTAGTTATTCTAATCGCTTTATAAATTTTATTTTTCCAGTCTATGGATGCTCGAAAACTATTATAGCAATGAAATCGAGAGATAAATTTTTTTTTTAAGCTAAGAGATTCAAGTAATTCAATCTTAAAAAATTTAAGTACATCAACGTTTTTACGCTCATACATAATAAGGGTCAGAAAACGTTGATAATTTTTTACGTTAAAAATAAGGCTTTTATGAGGATTAGATAACGTTGATCAGTTTTTAAATTGACATTTGGTTCCATTTAATAATAATAAGGGTAGGATATGACGAAAATATTTTCTGATATAGATATTTAGTTATTATTTACTACGACAGAAGTTTTCGAAACGTAAAAGCACCCTTAGAGATTATATTTCAGTTTTAATACCTAATGAATTGTTCATGTATTTTGTTTTCACTTATTTCAAAAGCTTTCAACTATGATGTGAATAATAATAGGTTTGTTTTCCCGGATTAGGTGAAATACTGTTGAATTAAGTCCCTTAAAAAGTTCAACGCATTCTTAAGCACGTTAAAAGCTTATGAACGTTTTAGCTCATTAATGGAGAAGTTTCATTTATTTCGTTTTAAATAATTTATGAGAGTTTTATCGATCCTGTTTTCCATAAGCACTCAGTCACACAGAAAAACGTGAAATTTTTGATTAAACCAAAAAGCCTTCAGTGGCTTGTTGACAAATTTGAATTTCCCTCTCTTGGTCGCTCAGTTATCCGGTTTTGTAAAAACGAGTTCTACAGCTTGTGGTATATCATTATGGCTAGAAAAGACCTGAGAGCTGTGTATTAGCAACCCTTGGCGATTATAACTACTGAACTAACGCCAAAACTTCGCTATCCTGTAACTATACCGAAACATAGCCTTTAGCTGAGAAAACATGCCATCTGCATTCAATAGGGTCGATACGCTTTTATCATTTTTAATATGACCCTTTATAGACCCATTATAGGAACATACTCTATTCTCTTAGCCGAATCATGATGGACGCTGTCACGTGTGATGGGCGTTTCATTTCGAGAACTGTCCGGGTCTTCATTAAAAAAACAAATACATCAAGCATAATGTTGATTATGCTATTAATCATAATCAACATTACGCTATTAATCATTAGCATAACGTTTATTATACAGCAGTTGTACAGCATTTGAAAATTAATCATTTCCTTGTCCGCATTAAAGTAATTTCACAAACCTGGTTGTAAAGTGAGTTTAGGGCATGACCTGAGAAGATTTTTTGCAGATGTTCAACTTGCTTTCACCATACGTATTCATTATGTGAATAAGTTGTTTTTGGTGCTTTTAATACGAGAAAAAAAAACCCGAGAAACTTTTCTTTCTTTTCTTTCAATTTTATTTGTTCTCTGCATTTGTTTTTCATTGGATTTCATTTTATTCATTATAATGAAATAACTGCAGAGAGAGATAACCAGAAATTCATGTATAATTTCGGAGGGGTTTATTTGAGAATTGTTATATTTGAAGAATTTTTAAAACGATAATATCTTTCTGATTCTGATCGCTGATTATTTTTCACTTAACCTTTTAACGGCTAATGTTTCTGAGAACATCGGTTTTATTAATTAGAAAAAAATATTCTTCACAGATCAAAGCACGTGATTTTTTTCCCCAGAAGTTGTGAGATTCCAAACTTAATTTACAAATTTTTTTTATGAATTTCAGCATTTTATGCCATAAATTAATTTTTTTTAAATCACCCATTTTTAAGGTAAAATAATATTTTTTGTTTTTAATTTTAATATTGATTCTATGGACTGGGGCTAGGGTGAAATTTTTTTTTGGCTGAAGGATCAGAAGGAAGAAATCAAACGAAAAATTAAAAAAAAAAATCAACCCAGTTCTTAATTTGGCCGGTAAAAGGTAAAATCGAAATGCATTTTTTTCAAAGAAAAATCAAATAGTGAAAACCATCAAAACATTTCTTCGGCAATGTTTGCCAAATTGTTCAACAGTGAAATTTATGCATTCTTCATGGAACAACTTTCCACATGAATAGTTTTCTAACACACAAAGTTCAAGTTCACTAAGGATTGCAACTTACGTAAAATTGATTTAAAGATAATATTGACTAGCAAATAAATTTCGATGGTGTGGTCATAGAGGTGCGAATCTTCACCAAGAATTTAAAATGAGAGTTATCAATCTGAAACTAATCACAGATTGGCAAGTTTATCACCCTGAGTACGTACTTCGAATGTATCCGTTTCTATAGTTGAACTGTTCAATATTCTAAGTTATGTGTGTACAAATTTTTTCCATTTTGCAGCAGTAACTTTCAGTCATGAATAAGCAAGTTTTAGTCGTTGCCCTGACGGCATTCATCCTGAGCGCCTTCGTCTTGGAAACCGTTGATGCAGGGAGCAGGCTCAGGCTAAAGAAAATTGCGAAGTTGGCTCTCTTGGCTCGTGCATTCAAGAACAAGAAGATATACCTTCCACTGCCACTTCCTCTGCCAATCCCACTCTTCAGAGAGAACATCCACCACAGCCCAGTACCGTAAGTGTCAGAATGAAAACTTCCAATAGCAATAATCGAGTACACTTGAAAAAATTTCTTTTGTCATTATTCTACTTTATAAGATTAATGAAAAAACAGTTTCAACCCATTAAATGCTGTATTAATTTGAATCATAACGTAAGTACCTAATTTCTATGCGTACTGAGAAAATAATCAACGCTTTTATTATAAAACACGGGGGGAAAAAAAGTGAAAGATTCACTAGCTTTAACCATACATCTAAAATAGTATTTACGTCATGAGGAAAAAAACAATAATAGTGTTTCTCTGCTTAAAAGGTCACTTATTGGGCATATAATCCGTATATAACGGTATTCAAATCAAAGTGAAAGGGGAGAATTCAAGTAAGAAAATGTAGATCATACCAAACATGAGGAAGTAATAAGTGCCATCGCATAACTAGGTCGAATATCGTTAAGCAGATAAGGGAAGTTTGAATAACCGGATTGGACTTTGACAAAGTGGCCAAACTAGATAATTCAGAATAAACATGAGGCATTTATTTTCGAATCACCCACAAAATGCAGAAAATCTATATTCTACAAAAAAAAAAGGAAAGGAATATACATCGTAGAAGACATTATTTCAGCTAAATTTAATAAAATTTATTTCCTTAAAAAATAATAGAATGTACAAAACGAAAAAATAGTAAATTCATTTTATTCCATTATATCCTGGTCCAAATTTATTTTTGGTATTGAATGATGGTCTAAATAAGAGGACACGAATCAAAAGATATACTCTAGTTATACAGAGATGAGGAACAATTTGCTAAAGGATTATTCATAAAACAACAAATGTGAATAAATTTCATTGAGACAAATAGGGGATTCAGAGTTAGAAAATACAGGAAAAATACGGGACGTTATTTGTTTTTACTAAAATTGCCAAAATGCACTAACCGCGATCACGCTGATCCCTTGAGAAAGATCACTTTGAGGATCACGTTGTTTACTAGAAAAAAAAAACTACAGAAAAAACCTAAAGAAATTTTGATGTATTTCATATAAAAGAGATCACCGTCTATATTTGTAGTTATAAAGTTATACACTTATGTATTATGTTTTCGCGATTACGTGAAAATGAGATTTATGAGGCATAGGAAAATCGAGAAATTTTAATTAAAATTTAACTGCCAAAAAAAAGGCGAAAAATACGGGTGATATGGTCATAGTAAATATAGTTGTCTCATGCAATAGCTTAACTTATATTTAGCCTGACTATGTTTCATTGAGAAAAATACGTGAAAATCGCAACTCTCGCTGGAAAAAGTTGCCAAACGTGGGAATAGTTGCCAATAATGGCTGAAATTGCTTAAAAACAATCAATGAGAAGTGAAGGACTGACTGAGCTAAAATATATTTTACGCAAAAATTACGATTAAAGTCGTGATTTTTGTAAAGAAAAATTATACAGGGTGGGCAAAAAGTCCGTAGTAACTTTAAAAATGAATAAAAATCGGAAAAATAGCCGAAATAAAAAACGGTTTGCAGGGTTAGTATCGCAAGGTCACGGAAATTTTTTTAAGACAAGAAAAAAAAAAATCCTAAAAACCAGCCGATAGGTGACGCTGGTACGAGCGGCATCAGTGCAAATATGAAAATGAGACTTTCATAAGAACTTGCGCTCCTAATCAACAACCATTTCACCATTGTAAACCGTATATGTGGACCTGCTGCACTCTGCCGTTGCTAGATTTGTGACTCGCCTTTTTAGATCCAGATATCAGTAAAAGATAAATAAAAGATTACTTAAGCTTCGGTGTAAAATGGGGCATTTTCACAAAAATGTGAGGATGTTCGTGTGGTTAATGGTAATTAAATAATTTTAACGTTAATGCTCCGTAAAATACGAGTCATATTCAACATGTCTCTTATATTAGATATTATTCTCTTCTCTGTAGCGTCCATCACCACACGAAAGCTGAGATCGGATACGGTCTTGAACAGCCTCAGCATGGCGGAGGTGGTTACGACCAAGGATGGTGGTGATTATAATCAGTTAAATGAAAAGAAATGAACACTATCACACTTATAGCATTAGCCAATTTTGTTGCGTATATTTTTTTTCCTTCTATGACCAGTAGTCACCGAATAATATATACATATACAACCATATTGTCCAACTAGTACAATTTGTATTGCGTCAAAGAGGTGCTGCTGGACTCTTGTACATAGTTATTGTATTATTCTTATCATTATTATTATATTATCTTGTCGCGTTGAATTTTTGATGCATGTCCATGTGTATGTACAGTAATACGTTTCGCCCTCCCCTTCACCCCCCCCCCGCCCCTCGACTTCATCCCGCTCATCTGTAAAACCGTCATCTCGTTTATTTTATTTTTTCCAATTTTATTGATTGCCATATTGAAATGAATAAATATTTTTTTAAATATTACTTTCATTCCTGTCTTTTTTGTTGTTGTTGTTTCGTTAAATTCATAATTTTTTACTCATATTTAGTATTACTCATTTGTGATAATTGATCTCTCTAGAAAAGTGACTACCAAATGACGTTCCTAGGCATTTAAGAGTGACGTGAGTTTTTTGTGATAAAATATTATTAGTGATGATAATTAGGATACTCACTCGGCCTTTAATGGTGCCCTTAAAGTGTTGTGAGATTAACAGGGTTATGAAATAGTACCAGTAAATTCAAGTTTCGTTTCACCAACCTTAAAAATTATTTTTTGATAATTAAATTACTTACAATTTTTTTCCAAAATTAAATTCCCTAAGTTGTTATTTTACAAAAATTAAATTATAAATGATTCATTGAAATAAATTTCTTATGTGAAAATTAATACTCGTATGCATAATTAAATCAGTATAGACTACAGTTTTCTAAAAATCAAGTAAAATTAAAGGTATAATAATAATAATAACTAATCCCATTCAGTAAATTTAATAAATAAATAAAAAAGAAAAATTATTTGTACAAATTCATAAGTTAATAAACTGTTTATTTTAAACAATTTCTATCTACTTATACTTATAGAAATTAAAGCACTCAAAAAATTCCAATATTGAACTAAAAATTTAAATTCTATAATTTAAATAAAAATAATTCTAAATATTTGGAAAAGTTTTTCAGCCAATAAATGCATTAAATATAAATAAATAAATATATATATAGATATATAAATCATATAAATCTAATAAATATGTTTTTACTTTCGGAGAGAGATCTGAATTTTAATAAATTAACGAATTTATTTTGTTACAGTAGATGTTAGAGACATCAGTTTTTTCCATAAGTTTATAGCATTTTAAAATTAAATTCCTTGGCAAGAAAAAGTAATATTGCCAATTTTTCAAACAATTGAACTCTATTTAATTCAATTTTAATCAAAAAATTAATTTAAAATATTCAAATAACCGAAACATATAATTTCGAAAATACAACAGCATAATTTCCTATCGTGACGTAGTATACACATATAAATCTATCTTTAATTAATTATAACATTTCATTGAATTTTAATAATCAAAAAGTTAATTTACATAAAAAATTCAAATGATCAAAAAATTTTTATGAAAAATTCAACAGTAATTTTAAATCTACGAAATATCATTGGCAGAGAAAATTCTCTCTGTGTCGTTTAAATTAATTACAATTCCATTAAATTTACATAATGAAAAATACAATCTGTAAAAATTCAAACAATCTAAAAAATTAGTTTAAAAAATAGTTTTCAGTCCACTAAACGATATTAATCAATAATTTCAATTCATAAACTCTCTCTATTAAATCAGTTAATAATTTCATAAATTTAAATAATCAAAAAAAAAATTCCATCGACAATTTCTATTCTACTAAAAGATATCGATTATGATAATTTATTATGAAAAACTATTAAAAGAATGACATTTTTTTTCTAAAAATAAATATTAATTATGATTTCAAAAAAAAATTTATTGCGGTTCAATTATATTCCTAAAATACATCGAACTCGTCCCGAGGAGATATTGACATTTTTCGAGATCCGATAACGCCTTTATATAGGGAACCTATATACGCGTCACTGCCAAAACAAAAAAATAGCCGCATAACCTAAAACCATATCAAAAAGTAATTATAATGACGCCGGTAATAAATATAGGTGAGGCTTTTTTCTCTCTCTTTCCGTCTTCTTAATTTAAAACATAACAGGGTCTCTCTCTTAACGATTGAGGACAAGTGGCCACAACGTCACGTGGGGAGTTTTGTGTGTCCTCTTTTTTATTCCTTCTCATCATCTTTCTTCTTTACCAAATCTACTGCATCGAGAGTGAATGTGGTTTTCAGTATAGATATCACTTTCTAACGTAACAAAAGAGTGCGAAAGAAAAAAAAAAAAAAATCGCGCGCTCTACATTATTTCTGGTTTTACAGGAAAGTAAGGAAGTTGATATTACAGTAGGGGCTTTCCTTACTCTCTACCTCAGAATAATAAAATAAATATATAACAAAAAAACAAGAATTAAATTCCGCTCTCCATCTCTTCTACCTCTGTATCATTCCTGCACGTTAAGTGCCCCTTAGTCGCCCTAGACTCCTACAGCTTCGGGCAATATGTGGTTTTTCCCTTGGCCGATAGTTATATGGACTATTTTTTTTTTTTTTTTTGCAAATATATTTTTCTTTTTCTGGACACGGAGTAAAAATTAAGAGACGTTATATACCCCGGGTACATCATTTTTTTTTAACGTCTTTTTTGCCTCGGGAAGTGTTGCTCTTAATACGAAATATCAACACTGTTTCTTTTAGGGTGTTGCTCCACTGTCCTGTCTTCCTTCCGCTGCCATTGGATTTTTTTGCGTTTTTTTTTTCACCTTCGAGGACCTTATAATGTAGTGGAAGAGGAGAGGTATTTAAACGGAGGGATCTGGGTCTAGGATTCGAAAACTGTAGTAGCTCCCACTGGCATCTAACTGACAGGACACAATATCAATCGGAAGTTAGTAAAGACAAGGCATATCCACACTACCTGTGAGAGAAAGGTAAGCTTTCAGAATTTTTTTAGTTGTCGACCATAGAAAGAGCCAAGGACCTCTTACTTTAATTATTCGATTTTATTAAATTGTGATTCCGACTTTTTTCTGTATCACATCCTCTGGCTTTTGGGGACCACCCCCCCCCCACTTCCCGGAGTTTATATTTTGGAAGGAAATCTCTATTTATGATAATGATTTTCTCTAAAAAACAAGTAAATTCAGTGGTTAGCCCTTAAAAAATTGTAAAATTCAATGAAATTCAAGCGCATTCGGATATTATGAGTCATCATATTTTCATATGAAAATACTTTAATCTGCAAAAGAAATTGATTCCATATCTATTGTAACTTTAATGTTAGTGTGAATTGATTTCAATTTTTTTTTCGATTTATCAGTTGCTTGTCATTGTGATGTAGGCATCGTTGTTGCTCTCGAGCACAGCAGTGCTCATCATGGCACTCAAAAGTGCCCGATTCCATACTTGTGAATTGAAAATTCTTTTCGTGATTTATTCATGGATCAGAAAATCAGGGCCTCCCTTACCAGACTCGGGAATAACACCGAGGCTATTTCGCAGGCAGTGGTGTCTTAGCGCGTAAGCCAGTGGTTCTCAAACTGTGCATCACGGCGTTCTGGCGATATTGATGTGTTCCTGTTTTGAGTGCCTTGTAGTGGTTTTTTTATATATGAATGTAGAATATTTACTTGACTTTTCTGGGGAGTCGCGGATAAATGTCGACTAGGGCAAGGGAGCCATGGGTCCCAAAAGTTTGAGAAGCATTGGTGGTAAGCCAACAACGGCTGAGCCCAAGTCTCTGAATAAAACGAGGTTCATAAATTATTAAGGGCTTTCCACTATATAGTTCTGGAATTATTTCTGTCTCAAATTCTGAAATTATTTCTTTCTTAAAAACTTCGGGGAATATTTCTGTCACTCATTTTCAATTATTTCTTTTGTCAATCCCGCTTACATCAATTCTTAATTTCAATTGGTTCTGGAATATTATTTCTTCTATTAATTTCAATTTTTCATCAATCCTGAATTGACATTAATTTTAATGCTAATTTCTATTTTCGTGAATAAATTACATTCGTGCTCTTTTGAGCGTAGGACCCTGAGTGGCCGCACCTATCGCATACCCCTACGGATGAGTCTGTTACTAGTTAACTGATTTTTAGCTGTAGTCATACATAGATGCTCTTCTGATTCAGTATATATAGGGAATTCTCGCGGCTCTAAAATTTTCCCGTTGATGATATTATGATTTGTGATTACATTTCATGGAAATTTCACTTTCTATGACGTAAGTCCGGTGTATTCAAATTGAATTGCTAGTTCGATATTGATTTCTTTTTTTTACATTTATCGTTTTCTGTTGTATATCATGCATATTTCAATCTGTTACATGCTCAATGAAGGACCCCACAGGAATGCTAAATTCCACACTCGTGTATTGACAGCATACAGGGTTATTGAGAAGTCCTGTGGACACATTTTAAAAATTAATAACAATTATTACAAATTACATAAAAATGTGCGGTTTGCACTAAAATACTTATTATGACCCAGAGTTTTTGGTTTTGTTTTGATAAATTAAAGAAACTGTTCGGGAATTCCACTCACAAATGGCTCTGTAAAACGAAAAAATCAACTCAATCCTTTTAGACCTCACCAATCATTTTTTTTTTTTGAAATTTTCAATTTTTTTGCATTTTTGATACTCAAAAAATACATTAAAACATAAATGTCAGCAAATCTTTATTTTTCAAATTTTAAATACATTTTTTTTAAGAAATATAATACACTTTGTTCAAATTTTCTCAGCACAAAGGAATGCAGGATATATCCATGTTTACATACAATTTTTTCTAGAATTTTATCGCTAAATTTTATGTTGCAAATGACACATAAAAAAGAGCACAAACAAAGCGTAAATAACGTTTATGACAACTTGCTTTGCATAAAACTACCACATTTCAACATGAGTACACTTTCATACGTTTACATGTAGCCCGAGCCGAAAACGGCGCTTATATTGATTGACACATCATTTTATTGAACTCGTCGATCAAAAATCAGGTCATTGACACAAAATACATAAGAAGTAGGGAAAAACAAATTAATTATTCAAACTCAATTGGGAAATGATGACAAACAGATTTGTCTCATCAATAAGGTTATTATATTCCTTGAATATTACTGAAGTAATTTCCGTGTTTTTCGGAAATAACTGAATATATTATCTTTTAAAATTCATTTTCTACGCGGTGTTTTCCGCCAATTTTTTAGCATGTTTTTTTATTTAAAAATACCCTAATAAAGATCAAAGGTTTAGTTAATATAGTGTGTCTAGCCACCATTTTGTTTTCTTCACGGATTTGCAATTTTTTTTCCCTCTTTAAGGAATTCAACGTGAAAAATGATTAACATGTTTGTAAAAAAAAATTCAATATAAGAGAACAAGGAAAAATGCTAATAATTTAACCCCTGGACCGAAGAGAGAGAAATGACCTTTAAGTATTAAATAACCTCAAAAACACATGTTCCGCAATTGCTTCCTCAAACGCGGTAGTGGTTCCGCTTCTGTCAGCGGAAATTGACCGCTAAGTTATTTGTGACCCCCCTGAGTTCAATGGTCATATACGGAGGACTTTCATTTTTTTTAATGGGTCAAGTATGGATATTTTACAACTTCTCACAGTATTCATCACCAAAGAAAGAGCGTGATCATTACCCATAACAAAGCAGACTCAAAAACTCATTAACTCTTAGCCGGTACAATTTAATGATGACCAGTAATGACCAGTCACGATTTAATGATCTCTTTGAAAAAAAAAAATTCTTACAAAATTCTCACTCTCACTTCCTGATCCTGCCGGAATTTTCCACGTATGGAGTAAAATTATGTATTCAATCTGATTTATTTCGGCTACCTATAATGATTCAGATGAATTATCCTTTACACAGTTTTCGGTCCTCACGATCATTAAAGGAAAGGGTGCTCTCTGAAGCACACCAAAGCAGAGCGTGAGTTACAATCTATTAATACGATATATCGTGATTCTGTTTTCGATCGTGGTATTCTTTTGAGCCTCAGAGTGAAACATGGTGTATAGATTATATTTTTTTAGTTCCCTTGAGAACAAAGAACAAATGTAATCATAGAATGACCCTTTTGACTCCTTGGTGGCCTTTGGTAGCATTAGAAATATGCATGACTGTTCCAAAAATGTATTCCATCGAATTACTGGATGTTATCTTTTATTGTGTTTTGAATTATAATTCCACGTCTATTTCAGTTCTGCTCACGATTTATTCGTATTTTATAACGATATTTTTTTTCATGTGAACTCATATATTCTCGATTGAGAATGTTTCTATATAGTCTAAAAAGTGTTGTGATCATATATTCAGTATAAATGGGATGATAATATTTTGACAAGATGAAAACGAGAGTTATTATCGTCGGTGCTCAAGCAGAAGTCAAGTCCAGTTCTGAGATTTTTTTCAATTTTAACCTTTGAGTCGTTATGAAAAATGGTAAAAAATATTTTAAAGATGTCCAGCTTCTACAGCAGATTTATTGATGTTTAAATAACTGGTCGGTGGTCCATAACTGTTCATATCATGAGTTAATTAATTGGAATTTTTCTAATCAACTGCAGTAACCAGCCAAAAAGATTTTGTTGACTTGGTGAGTTTTTCTTGAACGCCGACGTTATGAGATATTTGTCGTAAAATGCTTCTATAGCCATAAAAAATTGCAAATCATCATCAAAATGCCAATTAGCAGGGGAAAAAAGGCAACACCATGTAAATTAATATTTAATAATGATTTATTGGAAAAATAGAAAAAAATAAATAAATGCAGTGCAGTCGGGTATTCGCGCACCCGTATTCGCGGTTTTTCTTTCCTTTATTGGAATTTTTTTTTCAACACAGAAATCGTCATTCATGTGCTTTGTTTACAAAATTTGAGTTGTGCATGTTTAAAATGGCTCGCTAATGACATTGCTGTCATCACTACAGCCGTGGCAGCTCCCAAGAGAGAAACAGTCACCTCGGGTTGGATTAACATTTGGCCACAATGTGCGCTGAAGGGCACAACCATTTCTACAGAGCCAACTAAAGAGACTATAAAAGACATTGCCACATTAGTGAAACAGGTGGGAAGGGGGGAAAAGGGTTCAATGGTATGGATGTAAAAGAAGTCGAACAGCTAATTAATAGCAATTCAAAGGTACTGACCGAGAAGAAATTAATGCAGTTGAATGCTCCTGAAACTGAGGCGGTACCAGATGAAGAAGATCAAGATGTGGAAGAGAGACAAGTTCACACCATGAGTAACATAGCGGAAGGGCTTCGCAAGTTCAAATCAGCGATAGATTGCTTTCATGACATAGATCCCTCTGTGGTAAGTTCTTCACATGTACAAAAATTGGTAGAGGAAGCCTTGTCAACATACTCTAACATACTTGATGATATGAAGAAGAAACGGCAAACAGAAATCACAATGTTATTTCAGAAAAAAATCGCCAATAACCGCTGCACCCTTTTTTACATTCCCTTATACCTCTGCGTTACCCTGCTCTCCTCATGCTGTTCAATACATGATATATACAAGAAAAAAACTATGGTTTCTGTTATTCGCGGATTTCCCTTATTCGCGGTCACCTCCGGAACGTAACCCCCGCGAATACGGGGGGGGGGGGGCGACTGTATATATACCTATACAAAATATTCTACACAAGCGATCGCTGGTCCGTCCAGAGTATACGACATAAATTTCTTCCGTGCTGGCAAACACTTTCATTGTAAATATCAAGTACTCGTTTGACGACGAATTTGAAAAGTTAAGGAAGTCTGATCATTAGAATCAAATGCTGTCCATATCATTATCGAAGCACCCCACCTTACTGTCTGTTGAAAAGGGGTTCCGTTCACAATCCCGACAGACGAAATCCCGACAAGTCACAATCCCGACAGACGAAATCCCGACAGGTCAAAATCCCGACAGGGTCGAAATCCCGACAGGTCAAAATCCCGACAGGGTCGAAATCCCGACAGGTCAAAATCCCGACACGGTCGAAATCCCGACAGGTCAAAATCCCGACAGGGTCGAAATCCCGACAAGTCAAAATCCCGACACGGTCGAAATCCCGACACTGTCCAATTTAAAAATTCAATTTCGCCGTATAAGCCGCACTTCGTGATTTCTGTCGGGATTTGAATTTCTCGCGGTGAGGGGCGTGCGGGCGCCGATGAGAATGATAAATTGCGATCAAATAAATTTTTCAAATTTTAATTTCGCCGTATAAGCCGCACTTCGCGATTTCTGTCGGGATTTGAATTTCTCGCGATGAAGGGCGTTGGGGTGACGATGAGAATAATAAATTGCTATCAAATAAATTTTCAAATTTTAATTTCGCCGTATAAGCCGCACTTCGCGATTTCTGTCGGGATTTGAATTTCTTGCGGCAAGGGGCGTTGGGGTGACGATGAGAATGATAAATTGCTATCAAATAAATTTTCAAATTTCAATTTCGCCGTATAAGCCGCACTTCGCGATTTCTGTCGGGATTTGAATTTCTCGCGACGAGGGGCGTTGGGGCGCCGATGAGAATGATAAATTGCGATGAAATAAATTTTTCAAATTTTAATTTTGCCGTATAAGCCGCGGTTCGGGATTTGAATTTCTTGCGGTGAGGGGCGTGGGGGCGCCGATGAGAATGATAAATTGTGATCAAATAAATTTTCAAATTTTAATTTCGCCGTATAAGCCGCACTTCGTGATTCCAGAGGCCTGAGTTAGGTCCGACCGTTCATCGCATACAAGTTCCAAGGAAAAATTGATATTCTTTGCCTTTGTAGTCTAGTGGGCTCACCCAGAAAGCTCGAGAACGTGGGTTTGATTCCTAGCAAGAGCACAGGTGAATTTTTCCTTCCTAACTTCATCTCGCATCAGCCAACCGTTGAAACCTTCGTATAGATAGCGGAAAGTGATATCATCCTCGGAAAATACAGTGTGTGTGGCTCAAAACAAAAAAATCTAAATTTTTCTTTGATTTCCCGTCCTTTAACTTCCAATTTGAAAGTTGTTGCATTGTCTCTCCTGATGCCAACAGAAAAATTGCATGTTTCTCAGTGCAATATTCGCTAAGATATTTGAATTCGAAAACTGGAGAAAAGTTATGAAAAGACAGCAAAAACTAATCGACAACGCTCCTTCCCCAAATTTATGCTGTCCTTTCCACCTTTCCTTCGAATTTTGAATTCAAATATCTCGGCGAACATTGTACTTGTCAACTTAGATTTTTTTTGTTGGTCTCAGGAGATACGGTGCAGTCACTTTATAATTAGAAGTTTTAAAAATTTATATTTTTTTATTTTGTTACACACGGTGTTTTCACTCTCAAAACTGGTACAGGGTAATTTTTGAACGCCTTTTGAGCATTTTTTCAAACTGAAATCATCTCTACCACGGATGGTTGAGAAGACAATGGCCGTACTAACTCTTAAAGGACACCCTGTATGCAACTACACTACCACACAATTTGCATACTCTCTTCAAAGCCTTAAGACCAACTTAGAGATAGAATTTTAAGAAATTTTTTTGGGAGTCTCAACAGTATAAAATAAAACTATTGACAGAATTTTATGTTTATAGCTTCGTAGTGAGAAGGGGGGAATTGGGGATCCGGTCCCTTCGAAATGAGAGAAAATGATTGAAATAAGGTAAAACATGGCCAAATATATTATTTGACCACCTTGTCCCCCCCCCCCCCCGCATGGAATTTCTAGATACGGGCCTGACCTTCAGTGGTTGCGGCTCGGCGATGAATCAGTGAATTAAGCTGTCAAGACATGTAATTTTATACATATGAATAAAAATATTTATCTACTATTACATTGCTTTCGAAAACCTTGAAAATTTTAAATTAAGATCTTCATGAAACGGTCTAACTTTGTGCAATATCATTTGACATTTTAAGTCTATTTGAAACTTGAGCGAGAAAGAATTTCGAAAAATTCTCAAAGAAAATAATAAGGAACAGCAGTGTTTGTGGAGGATAGAAAAATCGATAAATGCCAGAAAAAGGCAACCCTGAATCCTTTGCTTTTCGCCAAGTTGGAAAAGTAAATGAATTTCCAAATTATTGATCTCCATTGATCATGGTATGCGCCACAAACCACTTGCAGCGACAAACGGAAATCCCGACAGAAATCGCGAAGTGCGGCTTATACGGCGAAATTAAAGTTAGAAAATTTATTTGATAGCAATTCATCATTCTCATCGTCGCCCCAACGCCCTTAATCGCGAGAAAGTCAAATCCCGACAGAAATCACGAAGTGCGGCTTATACGGCGAAATTAAAATTTGAAAATTTTATTTGATCGCAATTCACTATTCTCATCGTCGCCCCAACGCCCCTCGCCGAGAGAAATTCAAATCCCGACAGAAATCACGACGTGCGGCTTATGCGACAAAATTAAAATTTGAAAATTTTATTTGATCGCAATTCATCATTCTCATCGTCGCCCCAACGCCCTTAATCGCGAGAAAGTCAAATCCCGACAGAAATCGCGAAGTGCGGCTTATACGGCGAAATTAAAATTTGAAAATTTATTTGATAGCAATTTATCATTCTCATCGTCACCCCAACGCCCTTCATCGCGAGAAATTCAAATCCCGACAAAAATCGCGAAGTGCGGCTTATACGGCGAAATTGAAATTTTAAAATTTATTTGATAGCAATTTATCATTCTCATCGTCACCCCAACGCCCCTTGCCGCAAGAAATTCAAATCCCGACAGAAATCGCGAAGTGCGGCTTATACGGCGAAATTAAAATTTGAAAAATTTATTTCATCGCAATTTATCATTCTCATCGTCACCCCAACGCCCCTTGCCGTAAGAAATTCAAATCCCGACAGAAATCGCGAAGTGCGGCTTATACGGCGAAATTAAAATTTAAAAAATTTATTTGATTGCAATTTATCATTCTCATCGTCACCCCAACGCCCCTTGCCGCAAGAAATTCAAATCCCGACAGAAATCGCGAAGTGCGGCTTATACGGCGAAATTAAAATTTGAAAAATTTATTTCATCGCAATTTACCATTCTCATCGTCACCCCAAGGCCCCTTGCCGCAAGAAATTCAAATCCCGACAGAAATCGCGAAGTGCGGCTTATACGGCGAAATTAAAATTTGAAAAATTTATTTCATCGCAATTTATCATTCTCATCGTCACCCCAACGCCCCTTGCCGTAAGAAATTCAAATCCCGACAGAAATCGCGAAGTGCGGCTTATACGGCGAAATTAAAATTTAAAAAATTTATTTGATCGCAATTTATCATTCTCATCGGCGCCCCAACGCCCCTTGCCGTAAGAAATTCAAATCCCGACAGAAATCGCGAAGTGCGGCGATTATACGGCGAAATTGAATTTTTAAATTCGACCGTGTCGGGATTTTGACCGTGTCGGGAATTTGACCCTGTCGGGATTTCGACTTTTCGGGATTTTGACCTGTCGGGATTTCGACCCTGTCGGGATTCTGACCGTGTCGGGATTGTGACTTGTCGGGATTTCGTCTGTCGGGATTATGACCCACACCCGTTGAAAAGATCCGTCTGGAACATGCGAGTTCCTTTTTTTTTTGCACCACTAAATATGAAGAAGATCTCATAAGAATTCTTCATAAAACACATGTGATTTCGTGTCTATTTCAGTCTCTCTTCTCCACCTCTCTTAGGTGCTTCCTTGTGATAGATGATTCCCTAACCCCTCTTTTATGAATAAAATACAAGCTTCTCTGATCTGTCTATTAACTGTAACTGTTGAAATTTTCAGTCCCGGACCTTTCAGGTTTCACGCAAGGTCATTTTTTGCGTTGACGCCAATCCTCCAACGGTTCTGTTTTCGCGTAAACTTGTGCTGCGCTGTCTACCACAATCAGGTTTTGGCTTTTGGGACACACGTTGGGCCAATACACGTCTTTCAATGTCACATATTTTAATGTCACTGTGGTGTTTGGTCAGAGCAAACTCCGAAATCATATTTTTGAGATATAAGCACTTTCATTGTCATTTAAAAATCAAAAATAAAGTATACATACACACAAATACAAATGGAAATATCATACATCAGCATGTTGTTTGGTCGTACGCACGTATTTGTGCATTTATCTGATTTATATTTATTTATAATTAGAAAGACTTACTTTTAGATCAAAAAGACATTTTTTGAAGATATGTTCTGACCAAACACCACAGATATTTTAATGTCATTTTTGTTTTCTTATTTTACTTTATTTTAATTTTTATTATTTAAAAGCAATAGAGGAGGAGAGATGCAGAGAGACATTGGGCATTGTATCACGAGGGGTAGTGGGGGTGGCTTGTCTTCCGGGAGCGAAGGACACGGTTAAGTTTTTCCAGCATGGTTCAGGTCTTTGAACACCTGCTTATATCTCTTCGTTGAGACAGAGCGGCGGGCCATGTTCTGTTTAGAAGGAGGAGGTCAATACACGTCAGACACTTCATTTCGACCTGCTCAAAGAGCAATAGCAATGCCTTTTTCAATCAAATGAAGTACTCGAAAGATTTCATCGTACAAAATATTTGATGACTTCGGCAATTTTTTTTTAATGAAAACCAATCCGATAGCTTTCCCCCTTTTATACCATCACGTCTCTGATACGCCATTTTGAGGCAATCTTCGAAATTTGCATACAATAATCGGAAGTTTTTCTAAACTTATGAGACAGCTATTTTTCGAAATTTGGAGTTTAAAATAATCCAAAACGTATTTTCCTCGACAGCTACTGAAGTTTAAAATAAGTTTTCGCATTCTGATCACAAGCAGCAAAAAAAAAAAGAAAGAAAAAGAAATCCAAATTTGAAACGGTGCCGATGGCACAGTCAAAAAATCTATCGTGTCTAAACTTTTGAGACGGACTGTATAATGTATTTTGCACTACAATAAATCTGCAGTGTGAATTTAAATATATTTTAGAGTACCAAAGTTGAAAATGAAAAATATTTGTTTTAAATAGTTAAAAAAATATACAAAAAATTTTCTACTGTACATTAAAAAATTATTTCAAAATACAGGATGAAACGTGATTATTTTTATCAAAACAGCCACGAAATGTATAAGGCCCCGCTAAATACAAGGCGTATGGTCCCGTGTATAATGGTAACATTATAAATCGTGCAAAAGCAGTACCTCATAACTTATGATTCGCGTATAGTAAAGGCCACATTCCGTCCTTCTAATAAATACTGAAAAATGTCGTGCATCGTCCCGTATTTTTAATAAAGCCATTTAAAGATAGCTCTGTGTTTGTTACCCAAAGGCCGATGCGAATCTGGTACCTCATTCATGAAGAGTGATAAATAGCAGGGAAGCAGTTCGTTTCTCCTATGTTCTTCATCTGCCCATAGTATTATAATTCCGTATGACAATATATTACCACTTGATCATTCCTCTTCATCACGATCAACATTTGGTGATCAGCATTTGGTGACATTAGTACTCAAGTTTAGAAGATATATTGCTTTATTTTAATTATATTTTACCAATATATAACGTTAAAAGTTCTTAAAAAAGTGACATAAAACTTTTAATTGATAAATATGCATATCTTGTTTATTACATACAGAATGTTCCATAAATTCTGAAAAATTAAAACAAAACGTTCAAATTGCTGGGGTGGAGTTTCCATCCTTGCACTTGCCATCGGATTTTTTTCTGAAACAGAAAGAAAGAGTTAAAATTATCACCAATAGGTGATGGGCACACTCTTGTTTTCCTTCTGATATTGATCAAATCTAATCCCATTAAAAGGCAATGAGAATCAACACCTAGCTCTTATAAACAAAATTTTCCTACATATTGGTGAATGCCAATCGAATTACTGCTCCGTTGCATTATTATGTTTCTTTGACTGCGATGTTGACACTGGTGGGAAAAGACACATTTGCCGAAGTTTTTGGACATAGCTTCAAAAACTGTCTTAGACCCGTTTTGGTTCTATATAAAGGAGATTTTAAGTTTTGAATAATTTAAAGGTAGCTCTTGACCGTTATACAAAGTAATGTGGTTCGAAAAACCCCCAGCAACCCTGAAAACATATATCTCAAGATATCATTATCTACAGCTAATTAGAAATTTTGTATCCGTGTATTATTATGCTTTGATCTCAAACTTCTTTCTTTCACTTCTTTTAAGGTTTCTGAGAAAATGACTAGGCACGTAGTTTGTTTAGCGCTTTTTAGCTTGCTGGTCTTAGCGGCCGTCGTTCAAGAAGGTGATGCTACCGGACTGAAGTTGAAGAAGCTTATCAAAGCTGGTCTCATCGCCAAAGCCTTCACTGGAAAGAAGATTCTGTTACCGTTGCCTCTTCCAATTCCCATCCCGATATTCAAGGAAAACATCCACCATACCCCATACCAGTAAGTAATTAAATTTTTGCATTGAGAAACATAATTTGAATGTGTTATATATCATGCTCAAAAATAATCAAGCAATAAATAAAAATGTAATTTCTGATGGTCTTTAAAATGAGTTTTCTTCATTTGAAGTTATGAAAGTGTGTCTATATGGTCTCTTCACTAATTTCGCGAACCTCAAATTCGAACGTGTATTAACCAACGAACCAAACATATTTTACCCTTGACGGGAAGCGATCTAATGTGACCCTCCTAGGTCAACGTAGGCTCTGAGTAAAATACTACAAAATTATGAAGATTTTGTGACTTTTCTTGATGAAGAAGAAATACACTAATAGATTGGGTGTGACAAAACATAGGTAGGTAGGCTACTAGACGTCTGTAGTTCGTACTAACGGTTCGTGATTTGGGAGGCCTGTCCGTCTTACGGTATATGAGCTTTTTTTTTTCATAATAAGTAATATGTCCGTTTTTATGGGGAATTAATTGCATTTGTAGTTTAAGCTATAGCATAGTAAGGAACAAAGCAAAACAAGGTGACTGACGTTGGTTATACGGAAACTGACCATATCTCATCGAGATAAATACTGGAAATAGAGATCTTAAGTACTCGAAAATGCGGAAAATTGCCAATCATCCTAAAGAAAAAAGTAGAGAAATGTGAGAAAATTGGCCAATTATAAGTAAAATTGCTAAAAAAAATTGCAATGGGTGAAAAATAAAGGAGCTACAGCAAATTGCAATGTTTTGAAATATATTTCATGCAAAAAATTTGAACATGACGAATGTGTGAGAAGAGAGTATATTTATTGTTGTTTAAAGATCACAATAAGTTTTTTTAAGTTACGAAAATAACTTTCAGTCGATTTCATTAATGAATAAAAACTTGAGAGTAAATTTCGGTGAAAAACAGGACGATCGAATATACTTGCAAATACTGGAACGTCCCGCAAAATACACTTCATATGCGTGGTGTTTTTTGTGTGGTCACTCTATTTTCTACCTATATTTTCTATAGGTTGAGTTCTTGGTCCCAAATATGCACGCATTTTGCTAGGAGTGATTTTATTTTGATAACATAGGCAGGTGATTTTCACATCTAGTCGATTTACTGGACGCGTCTCGCTTTTATCTCCTAGATATAGATGGTTAGTCGCAGGTGTCCACATTTGACGGACATCCTATATTTGGAGTTTGCACACTTCAATGCCTAAAAAAAATGAATTTGAAAGAACTTGAATCGGTTATTTTATTGGGTCAAAAACCATAAATTACCGTCGCACTAAAATTATGATTTTGATATTGTTCATTTTAATTCTAATTTTATTGGAATGAACCCTTTAGAACAGTGTTTCTCAACCGCCGGACCCTGATATCATTCATACCGGGGCCCGAGTGATTAGCCGTTTCATTTTTCCTCATTCATTTTCCATTGGTCGTGTGTTTGACCGAGCCTTCGATTCACAAGAATGAATGAAACCGGGCATTGGGCTTAGAAAGGTTGGGAACCACTGCTTTAGGATGCTATGACGGATTGGGATCAGCTAAATGAAAAGATCTACAAAAAAAAAAAAAGCGCAAGTTTTAAATTGATTGAAGAAGATGAAGAATGACAGTCCTCGAAATAAAAGATAACATCATGTGAAAGTACTTCTCGGAGATCTGATTGGAATCCTGATGAAAAACATAATTTCATAAATTAGGCCTACAACAGGTAAGAAATGGGTCAATTCAATCACGTCCGTCTTGTAATTTACTTGCCGGTACTAATCGAGGCCAAAGAGAAAAATTTCGAACAAATACCGAATGATGTTTTCCCTATATATGCGTATAAATAATAAATATTGAAAAATCTCTATTAAATGTATCAAAATTCGAGAAATTATTACGTATCGGTCTTAAAGGGAAATTTTGATAAAAATATAGCATTTCTCTAGAATAACGCGAATTACCGAATCGACATTGGATTTCCGATATCAATCGATTTTATGTTTCTAAATCGGGAAATTTCAAGAACATGTCATCTTATCGATATGATACAGAAAGATGGCGCGCGACTGAACGACTTTTCCGATTTCGGTGTATTATATTCAACATGAGAAAATCTTTAAGAGTTCTTTTAAAATTTCTTCAGCTGAATTTCTATATCTATACGTAAGAAGACAATAACGTTAAGACGCTGTTTTCTTAGGCAAGCGATATCTAAGTATATGAAGTAGGCACAAAATAATTTGGATTATTTCGGAACATTTCGGAAGATTTTATCAATAATCGGATCGATAATGAGATTTCTACGGATGAGACTATAAAGACGCACTGGTAAGTCTTTATTAAGAGGAAAACGCAACAGAAACTTGAACATCTAGCGATAGACGGCGCTTACTTAGCTACGTGAACAGAAAACCGGAAAAAAAGATGAAAATTCCTTTCCATTATCGAACTTTCCATATAGTCATATGATATTACTCAATTTGTTCTAAATTATTAACTTATGTCATTCGAATGCCATCAACTGTATGCTCAAATGTTGCCATAAGTAGTAAATCGTGATGTTTTATATAAATGCAATCTTAATCGATACAGTCTTAAAGCTGAGCTAATGTTGCACCGAGGTATGAACGTGACCCGATCTCCCATTTAAAAAAGTAAATTGATAAAGACCAATCAGATCTACAACGTTTAAAAGATTCAAGCATGAAAAAGAACACAACAAATAAAATCACCCGCTAAGTTTTTTTTTGCCTCTGAATTCGGAAGGCAGATGGCAGAACTTCTTTGAAACACACAACAGACATTTTTCAGAAACAAACTTCTCGTTAGGTTCACAACGCATACCCAGCACAGTCCGACATGCTCCATTTTATGTTTCGAAAATCAATTCTAATCAAATCAAATTCAAAAATCAATATTTTAAGAACAAATAAACTGACACTACTCAGACATATGTAGCGCCCATTCTGATGGAAGTACTTTGATGAAACTTGGTGTATAGGATATATGTGTGAACCATTGGGAGGAGAAAAGTTCAATTAAAAAATAATTCTGTTTTATACCACCAGGTGAAAAAATTGCGCTTTTTTATCGCAGTTAATTTTTTCCCCTGGTTCAAATAACGTATATACAAAGTTTCAATGAAATACGTCTACTTCAACGAACGCAATATAGGTCGGAGTAGTGTCAGTATAATTGAGCTGAATAGTGTCCGTTTATTTAAGTACCGTATATTATACGGAAAAGATAGCACGTCACCAGAGGCGGATTAAAGTCGGTCGGGGTCCCGGGCGCTAAAGAAAATATTGGACCCCCTAAATTAGAAAAAAGTGTGAAGTTTGTATTTTTCGGGACCCTTTAGAAGTCGGGGCCCCGGCCGCTCCACGTGCACCCGCCGTTAAATCCGCCTCTGCCCGACACTGAACGACTTTTCCAATTTCGGCATACATCACACACGCTCTCTAAGAATTCTTTCAAAATTCTGCCGCAGGGGGGGGGGGGGGGGTTGAATTTTCTTCTCTTTCCAAAAATATATCTTCGTATCAGCCAGCTGTTAAAAACCTTTGTATGGATAGCGGAGAGTGACGTCGTCCTCGGATATAGCAAGTCTGCAGTAAAGTAAAAAAAATGGGAAATAAAAATTCAACATGACATATACATGTGTGAGATTAATATTTATATATATGGTCACATTCATTATACACATAATATAATTTATAAATTATGCAAAATATCTCAATCCCCGATTTTAGTAAAGATTGTGAATTTTAATTAGCTTCATTGAAAAAACGGGATACTTTTGTAAAGAAGTCAGAAAAAATTATGGGGGGGGGGGATGTCCCGTTTATACTGGTAAGCAAGTCGGAGCGTCAAATATGCGAACATATATTTGTTATCGTTAAATATCAAAACAGGACAAAAAACTAACATTCCTTTAATGCAACGGCTCTGGTTTTAGGAATTTCTTTGGAAGACGCCATAAAAACGAAAACGAAACGGTCAAAAAGTGTCGGTGTATCCGAGGTGTTGTTTATAAGCAAGTTTTATTAACATTATTCTCTATGGGAATTTGCCGGCATCACGTTACAGAGGAGTTGTCGTTACAAAGGATAATGCGAAGTGACTTTATCGTAAAATTTTATATATTTCACGTGGAAATTTTTATTATCACATGTTCGTAATATGTTATTTTTCTTTTGTCTTCAGGGTAAATCATCACACTCATTCCGAAATCGGCTACGGATTTGATCACGGTCTCCACGGTGGTGGCTATGGATACGGCGGTGGATATGGAGCCGGTGGTGGTTATGGAGCTGTCGGTTATGGAACCGGTGGTTATGGTGGCGATGAGTGGTGGTGATGATGGAGAAATCGGAACTTCGAGCTGAGAGAGAGACCAGCATTGTGCCGAAAAACCTGAAACTATCCCAAATGTACATACATACATACACCACTTGTATTCAACACATAGTTGTTTTTTGTGTTTGTGGTCAACGCCGTCACTTTGTACAGTTGTCATCTGTGTCGTAAAATTGTGTAATGTGTCCTCGTTATTTTTGCAGAAAATAATAAAATGGACGTACATGTATTTTCTCAACAATCTACTGTATTCATTATCACTGAAAACGAAGTAAAATATTCACAACAAATTTGTTACAATCATAAATAGTACACGCGGTGGTTATAAATAAACTGACACTATTCAGACTATTCAGACGTATGTAGCGACCATTTTCATGGAGGTGCTTTGATGAAACTTGTTATATAGGATATTTGGACTATGGGGGAGAAGAAAGACTTAATGAAAAAAAAAGTTCATTTTTTAATCAGCAGGTGAAAAGTGGCGCTTTTTTGTCGCAGTTATCTATTTCCTATGGTCTGAACAACGTATATACTAAGTTTCAATAAGAAATAAGTCCACCATAACGGGCGCTACATTGGTAGGAGTAGTGTCATTTGGACCATGGTAAAAATATAACTGCTTTAAAAAAGCACCCCTTTTCACCTGGTAGTCAAAAATTGAACTATATTTTTTATTGAATCTTTCTTCCCCCCCCCCTATTGTCCATATATTCTACATACTAACTTTCATTAAAATATCTCCATAAAAAAAGGGGTTACATACGTATGAGTGTAGGCCGGTTTATTTATAACTACCCTGTACAGTGAAATTCCTCTTTTACGACCAAATAATAATTAAGATTTATTTTAAAGGCTTCAATTAAAACTCTTTATTTTTTACGGTCACCAATATTTTACGGACGTCTTCTTTTGTCCGGCAGTGTCCGCAAATGTGAAATGTTTGTCCCGCAAAAGAGGGGTTATACTGAATAAACGGTTTAGCCGGGTGTTATTATCCGACCGACACTCGCGGGATCCATTGGCGTACGCAAAGGCACCCCCCTCCTCGACCCTCGAGTAGAGAGATTACTGTGCGCTTTCAACGACATCAAACTACTTGTATAAAAAGTGCAATTGAACCCTGTCATAGCGAATCTGGTTTATAACGAACCTTCGATTATAACGAGCGAATCTTTCGGTGCCGCCCCTATAGGATGACTTTTTATTTAATCGGGGGAAAAAAAACGAACTACTAGATAATGCGATCCAAATATTCGGTCACTTAAGTTTGTTATAACGGGATTTGACTGAATTTTATCATCATGGATTAAAAATGAATAAAAATAGTCAATCCCCCGTTGTAATGAACTTGAAAGAGAGACAAACTATTAGTACTCTATATAATCCCATTTACGCTATAACCCACAGTTTCCCAAACTATTTATTCCATCGCCATCTTCTGAATTCTTTTTCTTTCATCGCCTCCAACTCAAGCGTACCCATAGGATCCTATGTTCAGTGGCGTCGGAGCCAGGGGTGCTGTGGGTGCTCGAGCAACCACGGAAGCTTGTAGAACGGGTCCGAGCACCCACGGAATTGATTCAAAAATCGAAATTACCTACATGAATCTTAAGACCGGCACCCACAGGTTCGAAACACTTCCGACGCCCCTGCCTATGTTACACCCATAGCTTCTATCGTCCCGTGGACAATACCATCTCCCACCAGGGGGCGATATTGCCCACTTTGGGAAACACTGCAATAACCGATCTAATAAAAGAACAAACATCCTATGGACAAAAACCGGAAATTTTTTTCGTTATATCCTGTGTATAATTTTTGGCATGTTCGCTATAGGGAAATTCTACTGTAATACAAATTTAAGAAAAAAATCTGTAGTAGTTTTTTTTTTGCCTAAGTACTTTTTTAGCAAATGCCGGATTTTTTTCAATTATCTATACTCAGCAGGAATTGTGTCGTGTGTCGTATAACCAAGATGTACGGATAATTGAGTTTCAGATAATCAACAGTCTACTGTAATTAGAAAATTATAAGCGAAGGATTAGATAAAAATATTTTAAAATAAATTCCAATTAAAAAAAAGCAAAAGTTTAAAAAAAACCAGTTAATTTATTTTTTGTGGTAATAATTATCGTTATTATTTTTAATAACATAATTTCATTCCAGATTTACAAATGGAAACGCAAACTGCATTAGCTCCGTCGTTAAGATGTCAGCCTCCTTCCTAAAATGTGTGTGTATCGATTTTCGAAGCGAAAAGTCATAACAAAATAATGATAACAATAATTACACGTGAACACGGAATATAATGAAACTAAATTGCGAGTTCTTTGTTCTTATTTGCGAAAGGAAATGAGAAAGTTATTTTTGGGGGGAAATGGCGTGAGATTGAATAATAGAAATTTAGAAAATAAGTGTTAGGTCTGTCTACCATTAGAGAGGCAAAAAAAAAAAAAAACAAAAAAACAAGCGGAAATTATTGCCACTTGTCACGGAAAAATGTCTCTGTTCGAATTATGAATAAAGCTGAATTTTTTTAAATATGAAATTGTTACAATAACTTATTCCAAAAAAAATAAGAAAAACTGAATAATTAAATATGGAACTGAAAAAAAGAGTGACAATGTGATGATCATTGATGGGGCGCGGTAGCCCAGGTCGATAAGATAGGGGTCATTCAAGTATTACGTCAGCATCAGGGGGAAAGAGGGGTTTCGGATTTGCTGACTTTTGATGACGAGGGGGGGAGAGGGGGGTTTGAAAGTTGCTTACGTCATCAACTACCCCTTGTTGAAGATATGAAATATTCTAAGCAGCTGATGAAATTTTGCTGACGAGGGGGGGGGGGGGTCAAAAATAGCTGAAAATCTGCTTACGTAATACTTGAATGGCCCCCCCCCCCACTCCAAATACGATCATTTTTGTCGCACCACGGCCATTTTCTGCACACGAGGGATAACTTTTTTAACTTTGACCTTATTGCTGATTCCGAACGGCAGGCTTGTTTTTTATACTCACCGAGAGGTTGGTGCGCTAACCACTCGATAGGGGGTGGGGGACTCGCTGCGGTAGCAATTTTTTCTGCGATCATGTCGCCGTTTTTGTTGTACCCCTGTGTGAGGAAAGTTTTCTGACAAGGGTGAACCGGGTATCGAACTCGCAACACCTATAAACATCCTTTGGTACTTTAGGCGAGTATCTTATGGACCTGGGCAACCGCGCCCGACAATGTTATGAAGAAAGTATTAATGAAAACCCAAAATGCTCTGCGCTACTTTTCTACTAATTTATGACCAACTCATCAAAACAAATGATTAATTTCAAGTAATAAAGCTTACTTTCTCGTTACGTGTTTATTTGAAAAATAAGTAAAATAAATTGTTATTGTATAATTCTGTGGTGTTTGGTCAGAACATGATATCTCCAAAAAATGGCTTTTTGATCTAGTAGTAAGTCTTGCTAATTATAACTAATTAGAAGTGAGATAAATGCACAAATACGTGTGTACGGCTAAACAACATTCTGATGTATAATATTTTCATTTGCATTTATGTGTATGCTTTACTAGCTATAATACCCGGCGTTGCCCGGGTTTTCTTCAATGAGGCTTTTTGGATCACGTGATTTCTCCCTCTTTCTTTGAGGGACATGCAAACCGTGTCTAAGTTCACCAATATGGCGACTTCTTGCGCGACTCATGAAAGAAACAAATCTAGATTTAAAGAAACGTAAAAAAAAATATTTTTTTTTTCTTCTTTTTTTTAAAGGGTGCTAGGTATTTCGATCCCCCCCCCATCCCCGAACTTCAAGTTACCCATCTCTGCCTGTTTCTCCTTCATAATATGCTTAATTAAAACTGTGGAATTTTTCCCATGTACTTTTTACGGGCCCATAATTAATTTTAAAACATCCTAAACTATATGAATTTATGCAGTTGAATATCAAAAGACAATACGGAGACATTAATTTTCATGCTTGAGAAGATATAAATAAACAGTTGAAATCAATGTTATTGCATGGATATCCAACTCAAAGTAGATCCTGCTAATTACTTAATATTTAATCTCCTGGGCTTCGTATATCTCTCAAAGTGAACTCAATATTTCAAAAATCGAGTATTTAATGCAATTTTTTAAATTATTGATGTGACAGAAAACCTCACCAAATTTCCGCATTTCTACATTAAAATCGGCAATTTTAACACTGACTTCTATGAGGATCACCCTTTTCCTGACCCTCAAAGCAATACTGATGATGATTATGACGTCATTCAAAAAACCTTATTACTGAGAGTATTGAAAATATGGCAAACTATTATAAAGGCATAAATACTATACATACATTGGCAGCGTTGAAGAAATAACAAACCATTGTAAAGGCATATACACGTCTGAAACGCATTGCTAGGGAACCACGGTAACCAAAGTAAACGTTCGGAAAGTGATTGCTGAGGCCCAAAAACCATTGTTACTCTACGTTTTTTTTTGCCGATTTGGGGCATTTGCCCTGCTCTGACGAAATTTCAAAGTAGCCTATCGTTCAAGTCGGGTCCCATTTGGTATATATGCAAAATTTGGCGACGATCGGTCTAAAATTGTAGATTTGTATAGAGAACATACACACACACAGGCAGACAGACAGACAGAAAATCAATTTTATATATATAGATTTCTGATTTTTTGATGACAATGAAAATGCTTATATCTCAAAAATTTGATTTTGGAGTTATGTTCTGACCAAACACCACAGAATTATGATTCCAGATAATTGAAAGTAAATTAAAGCAATATCTGACTACATTCATAATGATCAAATTCCAAGTGAAAGGCATTAAACAAAATTTCGATTTTTTAATAAATATTTTATATTTTGGCCTAAAAAATATTGAAACAAATCAAATTAACAAATCAAAATTAATCAAACGAAACATATTTGTAGAATTTTTTGTCAAAAAATTGCAAGCCAGAAATCAAGTATGCTCGTCCATGCATTATTTTAAAGAATAAGTCCATTTAATATCTCACAATTGTTTTTTAAATTGCATATTGCTTTAGTGTATATAAATATATCTTCCACTCGAATTCCGATGCAAAATTCTTTTAAATAAATATGCATGCATTTTTGTAATTTTATTTTATATATTCAAACAATATGAATTGTGAAGAAAAATTTGAATAATTTCTAACGTAAAGATTTATTTTTGTGCAAAATTATGACTTGATACATCCATTTTATCAGAATATCAGGAAAAATAATATAGTTTTGACATTAATCGACTTTAATAAATAAATCTAACAATAAATCTAAATTTATTGTTTTTTCTTTAAAAATATAAAAAAAATACTTTTCAGTTTATTAGTAATTTCAATATTTAATTTTCTTGTTTATTGATTGTTTTTTTCAACTAAAAATTCAAAACCTAAAAACTTATAGAGCTTTGCGTTAAAATTACAATGATTTAATTAGATTCACTGTCGTACTTTTATACAGAATTGTATTGTACTCGAGTATACTTTTCCCCATAATAACTATACCATAGCTGCAGTAATATAAATTCATCCGTCCATATATATGGACGTACCGTTTATAATTCCACATTTGCAGTTCGAAATTAATTTTTCTTGAATAATTTCTTGAAATAAAAGTAAATAAACTAATAGAGTCTCTTACTAGTTATCTATGAACTATTTCTATAACCCATACTGTTATTAAATTTATAGAAAATTTGGGAAAAAGCATTTACTTTTTTCCATTATCTTTAGCATTGTTATTTTAAATTTTCAATTCAATATTTTGATATTTAAATTTATTCCAAATTATATATTTCTAAGTAAATAAACGACTTATGAAATTTATGTGTGCAGTTATACATTATTATAGAAGTCATCATCTTATAAATTCATCTCTTCAAGCACCATCAAAATTACAGTATTTCCACGAACTGTATATTACCGTTGTATATCTCACATCCACAGCAATTTATACGTCAATACAGATTGCTTGGGACGTATCTTAACGTTCAGTCTTGTAAAAAAAAAAAATTATTTTACTTCTCCATGACGAGCACCTGCTGGAAGCCAAAATACAAAGCCTCTTTCTATTTTGAATGTACGTATTTTATATATATATATATACACACACACATCTATAATTTTGTAATACTATTACTAAAAAGGAAAGTTAAAAATAAATACTATTTGTGCTCTTTCTTCTCACTCTCTATTCTCCCATAGTTAGTTCCATAGTAGGTTATGCTAAGTGAATGGCGGGAAAAGTGAATTTTTGTTGCTGTTTTTTTTTTGCACTTCTCTTTGTAACCCCATGACTCTTCTTTTTTTATATACACATATAGTGGACGTCAAACGTTGCTGAAGCGCCGTTCTTCAAGATGATGACCTGGTCGTGGGCTAAGATTAGAGGTTAGCACTGCTTCCACGCACAGAAGGAAAGCTGAAACAAAAAAAAATAAATAAAAAATAAAGATCGAGGGTATGAATAAGCATGATCCATGCATACCATGACCAACCCCCAATTTCACTCTTTTTCTCTCTCTCCCTTTTATTCATTTTATTCTATTTTTTTTTATTTTATTCTCATAGAACTACTTCTATCTTCTCCTCAATTGAGGTTTTTTTTTAATCTTAAATATTTCTACGTAAAAAACGCCGAGAAAGACCTCGTTACGTCACGGTGGGAGTCCTTCTGTCGATAGTTATTTAAGAGAAGCTCCTCCGGCCTGTAAACTTCAGTATTCAGTTCGGATTCCATCTGATAAGATCCTAAGAAAAATACTAAGGATTTTTTTTTTTGAATTCTATTCGATTCCATTCTAAAGAAGGATTACTTTTTATTCGAGGTAAGGTGGAAATTTGTTTAATTTTTATTGACTGTCTAGTGCTATTTTTTGTTGGATGGCGAAATCCCTTTAATATCGTAATGAAATGACTGGAAATCTTTTTAATCTTTGCATACCTGCTGAGTGTTTCATAGACGTTCATTAATGCAGTGCTAGTTTGAAGATAAAAATTCAGAATTGATTTTGTACATAAAGCTGAGGTCATATTCTTTCCATTTTATACATGGAATTTGCTTGTAGATGAGTCAATTAACGACAGCTACGCTTTGTTTATTGCAGAGCATGAGCAGCTATGATTCCGCTAATTTCTTAAAACGTTTTGTTTGCATTCCTTTATTTTTTCCATCTTGAAGTTAGCAACCCGATTTTTTTTTTCTCATTATAGCTTGACTCATAAAGAAGGTAATTATGTACTTCTATATAACATAATATTACTTCATACATCTATTTTATCGATGACTTTTGAAGCTCTGTACGAGAACTTTAAGGCCCTATATAAGCAGTACAAATTTGAAATAGATTTTTCCAATGAGATTTCAAGCTTTCTATACGTGTTATCAACTATGAAAAGGAATTATCAGAGCTCCAAAAAAAAAAAAAAAAAAAAAAAAAAAATTGAGTGTTTAAGGGAGGGTGAATTGATCTGACTTTAAGTGGTTATCTTGGTATGATATAGGGGATGGTATAACGTTTTCCGTCGAAAAAACAAATTTTTGTCAGACTGTAAATGAGGATTCTGCGAAATTCATTAGAATCAACTAAACAAAGGGGATGTTTCTGACCATTTTTATTTTCAGCAGTTCATTCGGTTTTTTTTATTATATTGTGTTTATGGAATATTGATTTTATGCTAACATGGAGAATTTGAAATCTAATGAGACAACCAGTCTAGTTTTTGTCTAAGTCATAAGATTTTTACAGGGCTGATTGGAAGTTGAGCTTTAGATTTTTGATATTATTGTTTAAAAAAGATCAAAGCAATCTCACTCGGACTTGTAGAAATGTTTATGAAATGTATGGAAATGATGCTTTACGAGAAACAGAAATTTGATAGTTTTAGTGAGGTTTAAATCCAGGAATGTAGTCTAAAAGATGAAAATAGAGAAGTAGATTCTTTCAATAAGTACAATAAGATAGGGCCGTAACTAGGATTTTTGTAGGGAAGGGGAGAGTGATTTTGCCACCTCCTGCACTACAAAACTTGCTCCTGTAGTTCTTGCCCTGGATGAAGAAACCTAAAATTGATTAGACCCAAAAATCTGGAGACCTAGCAGAAATTTTAAATTTTCCAACAGTTCACAAACGTTTTGTGAAAATAAACGGAGAGAAACTGTATTTATCGATATTGAATTTTGAGTGACATCCTTCTGAAACACCAGAAAAAATACCCATTTAAAATTCCTGATTTTTCTTTAGTCACCCAAAATAAATTACATGAGATCTGCTGTTTTATTTCATAACATGTTTAATAATCATCAGACATTCAAAGTCGTATATTCATTTTTTCGATACTAAAAAATTCTTTATGTAGAAAATCATTCGCTAAATTAATGCTGTCAAAACCCCTGCAGATGAGTTTTCAGAAAGTTAAATTCTTGATACGAAATTTTGGAAATATCCGACGAAACAACAATGTTCTCAGAAAAAAAAATTATTTTGTCCATAATCTACAAGAAAAACGCTCGAAATTTCCGCTACGATCTGTTGCATTACATATTTTTCATGGCTGAGTAATCACTTCCATCAGAGATCGATCGATTGAATAGTAAAGATTGAAGATAATTCTGCCATTAACTTCATTTCCCTTTTCTTCCGAACAATTCTTAATCAATAATGTTATTACGGAACATTCCTGTGAAGATGACACGAAGATAATTGAAAGCATCTCGAATACAATGGACAATCAATTTTCTTCTTAGTCGGCGAAATCGACAGTTAATCTTGATAAGTGATCGTGAATGGCATTATTGAATTAGTATGTCGATGAACGCATCACCGTGATTCCCGTTCTAAAAATTTTCTTGAACCAGCTTCAGATAATAAAGACCTAATGACTTTAATAAATTACATTGGTGAAATGTTTATATACAAGGTAAATGGTTTCAGAATGCAGTTAAAAATTGATTGGATTGAAGAATATAGTCATAAAATACGCATTTATTTTTATACATAGGAGCACCGTTAAGTCCCTTTATGCAGTAGTAATTTGCGAATTGTTGATCTTTCGGGGGGGGGGGGGATTACCCAAATAATATTTAGACCTCTCAGATAGCCGCTGTGTTGGTCGAGTGGTCATAGTGACAGACATAGCGACGACCCGGATTCGAATCCCACCGACACCACAGTTGTGGTCGGCTGAAGTTGGTTTTTTTTGTGGTTTCCAACTTCGAGGCGCGAATGCAAGCCGATTCCCTGGTTTAAAAATGTCCCACCACCGAGAGCCTACGCAACGGTACAAATATTCAATCATCGCACTTCACGCGCAATTTGAAATATAGATGGCAACACTGAAAAATCAGAATCAGACACAACTCACTTCGTGGTAAATTACCCATGGCGGTAGACCGGAGTCGCGCTTGGTTTGAATGAACGAAAGACCTCCCAGATACGTAATTCATATTTCAAGGGGGGTTGTATAGTTGTTGAAATAAAAATTAAAAACTTTTATTTGGTCACCCTGTCCCAAAAAATACGATTAGAGAAAGTCTTAGCCCTGTCTCTCCTGAGCTAAAAAGACCATACTTTTTCCGATTGGAATTATGTTTCCAGGATGAAAACGATTCGCGAGGAGTTATTTCCGGATAAAGGGCGCCTATGCACCTTGTATTTTTAAAAAATTCGTAATATATGATTTTTTTTAAATGTTTATCCTCCCATTTATTGCAGCACTCACCGATCATGTCACCAAGACTTTTGTGCATGATATTTCTCTGCGCTGTAATTCTCTCCAGTACAGTAGTCGAAGGAGGTCATAAGTTAAAGATCAAGAAGCTCATCAAGGCTCTTCTCGTGGCGAATGCGCTCAAGAGCAAGAAGATCCTGCTGCCGCTTCCTCTTCCGTTGCCGATTCCCATCTTCAAGGAGAATGTCAAACATTTCCCAGTCATGTAAGTCTATATAATATCTATCTATCTATCTCTTGACCCTTGATGGTAAACTGGAAACTTGCGAGAAGCGAAATTAGCGTTGCGTGCTTGCAAATCAATCAACTATGGCAATTATTTCGTGAGCTAAAGCTACATAATAATCCACGTGATACTGCGGGTCTTCTGGAGCATCTAATCGCTTCAGTTTCGTCCGAAGAGATTGGCACAAATAATCCGCATTTTCGGATTATTCTTAGCACTGAGATGCAGCGCTTGCTCATTTATCGTAACATTTTGGACGTGTCATTGTCTAGCATTGGAAAATAGGCTTTCTACTGAATAGAGAAACTATGGCATAGCCTGACCTTTATAACTATATTCCTCATATTTTCAGACTAACCTGCATAGAAGATTATAACACAGTAACCTCCGTAAGTAAACCCTCTACAGTAAACCCTCCCCCTCCCTTCTTAACGTTCACCCCTCATATGTGGTCATAATATGTCTACCTTTTATGGTTAATCTTCTGTGGTCTACCTTTTATGGTCGAACTTTTTTTGTCCCACCGTTTTCTGCAAAAGAGGGGTTTTACTGTACTGTGGGACTATGAGGAGAAGAACAGCATACAGTACTAACTTCTCATAGGTTCAAGTTCAGTCAATGAAACAAATAGAGGTGGATCACTGGGATTCTATTTGAAGCTACGCTAAATTTAGTTTTTCATGGTCTGCCAAGCTTTGAGATACCTTAGAAGGCTTACTAGACCGAACAATTTGGACTTTAAAATTTGAAAATTGGATGATTCACCTTTTCCTCATATCATACTAATCTCACATTATTTTGAACACTTTTTTTCCCAGCACAACAATGTCTTAATTCTTCATCTGTGGAGTTTAGCCAAGGTAATTTACAATCAAAGCGCAGAGGATGCTCCAAAAATTTCATCAATCTATGATTTCTTTTGTTGAGAGTGACTTTCTTTTTAAGTGAATGATTCCAACAGAAATTCATACAAATATTTCGAATTCAAGGGCCACAATAGGCAAAATTCCCAACGAGATGGCTGTTGAAAAAATGTCAATAAAAATTGTGGATGTGAAATATATCTAAAATATTACAGCCCAAAGTGAAGTCAATCTTCACGAAAAAAAAGTGGGAGAAAATATACGGTACACACACTGCTCATGGAAATTAGGGTTGTCTCCATCCCTGAGTGGGGATAGCTTCTTGACTTACCCCAACGTGAATATCGTATTCAAAATTTATATACAGTATTATAAAATTGGTTTTTCATCTTTTTCAATGTAAATCTTCAATCTTCTTCTTTCAAATACCCTCAGAATTTTTCTTTCCCGAGTAAACCAAATGAGATATCAGATACTATTACTAATGAGCTATTGTTTCATCAAAAAACTGACTAAAACGACGGTTTCTTAGCTTTAATAATGACTTTCAAAGCGTTTCTTTTGATTAATATGATTTCCCAACAATGTGGCGTGTATATTTTAATGTTTCGAAGTACAGAAAACAATACCGTGTATCAATGAAAGAAAACCAATCCGATATTGGGAGAAAACCCATCTCCCACTGCTTCATAACGTTTCAGATAATAACGCCAATTTCACGATGTGTATCATAGTTCCCATTTTTTGCAAACTTTTTGTTTCCCATCGCCCCCTTCTTCAGAAATTTTTTTTCCCTCATCGGCCCCCGACTCAAGCGAACCCATAGAATCGTATGTTATACTCGTAGCTTCTATCGCCCCCCCCCCCAGGTCCATTCCGTTGGACTAATTTCAATCCAAAAATGGTATGGGGACTACAATGGTTCAAAATGGGTTCGGCATACTTTGGTTACATAAAATATTAATATGGCAAATATATATAACAGTCAAATAATAAATTCCTAGCATAAATATCTAACGTAGCTAAAAGGAAACAGTGATGTATATCTATCGAAGCATTAAATTTAGTAAAAAAATTTTTTTTTCTCCCATAATGTTAAAATTGGGTGAAAAGAATGTTTCAATACCTTTTTCTTCCTTTGAAGTCTGTGACATGAATTAGAAAAAAAAAAGCGTGGTCGGTTCCAGAACTGAATTTCTTTCACAAGAAAAACGCGTTTCATATTTTGGACGCAGTTCCGGTTCAAATCTACTGAAAATTACACGTAACTTTTCATTGACACTGTTTTTTTTTATATTTTACTTTGTCTTTTATAACATACTTTTCAATTTCTCTTTTTAAAAATAACTACATACAGGTTTAGCAAAAAAATATCGAAAATAGAACACCTGTTTCTAAATAATAACTGTATTTAAATATTCAATTGTTGAGTAGAAATAGGGTGACCAGATGAGATACCTGCAAAACCGGGACAAATCCCAGAAATCATTGTTATAAACTTGGACATCCACTAATAATAACCGGGACAAAACCTGGACATTTACAAAACCCTCATTTGGTGGGCATTGCAATGCATAATTGCAAAATAACAATGTATTACGAAAATATTATCACACTACTTACATTACCCACTACTACTAACCGCGCAAAAGGGAGTGAAACATGTGGATGGGAGCCATGGTTGTCAGACATCCGTATATACGTGATTGAAGGGCGTATGCCATGTAGGGGGATATGCGTTAAATTATATAGCCATAAATTATTAGAGAGGAGACTTAAGGGTTCTTAGTCTCATGCTATTATTTCGCAACATCGACTGCTAGGAACAGTCGACCTTGGGGTTTCGAATTTACCATTCGTTCGGAAGCTCGTTCGTAAACCGAATTGTTCAGAAACCGAAACAGTTTTTTTTTATAGGAATTATAATGTAGAATTTATATATATATTAATTTATTACCAGCACTCCGAATATTTTCAGTGTGAACTTTCGCAGCAGTGTTTTATGGTCAAGTGCATAACGTAAAACCGATTGAAGGATTGAAATCATTAGATTAACATTAAAACGCTTTTCCCTAGAACAGACAATGCCGACTTTACGAGATAACGGGTGTATATCACATATCGAAGCACAAGCAGGGTCATGTCTGGTTTCTTTTATATAATCTCGGTGTCAAAGCCCTCGAAATTTCTGCCCCCAAAGCAATCTGGCCGCAATTCCTTCACAAAACTGAATTCATATTTCTACACTTGGTGTCAATCAGTATCATCAATATAATCAATAAGTATACTGCCAATATCAATAAGAGCTATCAGCAATGTAGTATACACTTGCCTCCATCTAATGCCAACCCTGGTGGTGGCACCATCGATTTTTATTAAGTATGTTTTTCTATCATCCACACATTTTTCAAGCCTCCACTAGATGCACATTGTCCCCTTTCTTTACTTCGTTCTCTCCTTAACTACAGCTTCGAAGGAAAAAAATGTGCGAAATATTCTGATTAATTATATATACATATTATACCATAGTTTCCCAACCTTTTTTGTCCCATCGCTCCCTTCTTCAGGAATTGTTTTCTCCCATCGCCCCCCAACACAATCTAACCCATAGGATCCTATGTTATACCCGTATCTTCTACCGCCCCCCTGGATCATTCCATCGCCCCCAAGGGGGCGTTAATGCCCACGTTGGGAATCACTGATATATACCATATAACAAAAAAAAACCATTAGTATATATTATTACTATACGGAACATCGAAAATTATTTTTTTTTCACATCTGACTCATCTACTAGTACCACTTTACTATCGAGAAATATTAATGACTAATTTCAATCCAAAAATGGTATGGGGACTACAATGGTTCAAAATGGGTTCGGCATACTTTGGTTACATAAAATATTAATATGGCAAATATATATAACAGTCAAATAATAAATTCCTAGCATAAATATCTAACGTAGCTAAAAGTTAAATTGGAAAAATATTGAAAATAACTCTATTTCATTGCGCAATCAAAAAACGGGACAAACAAGCTTCCCGAAAGTCTTTTTCGGGACAGGGGAAAAAATAACTAAAAATCGGGACATCTGGCCACCCTACGTAAAAACAATGTTTTTTTCTTAGTTGAAAAAAAGAAAATTCTTAGTTGCATGTATTATGAGGGGAGGGGGAGGAGGAAAGAAGATTCATTATTATTATACGAAAAGGTGAAAAGTTTTTCCAGGGTGCGGGTGTACTCAAGTGCATCATCTCCATATATGTTTTCATTTTCTTAGACACCTTCAGGAACTATTTTTCTATAGACGCCAAATCAACATTAAAGTAGCCAAATAAATATATTTTATGAATGAGAGTTTTCCTCTCTTTTTACTTGAAGCAGGGGTTAACTCAATTGTTGAATGTCATAGGCGTTGCTTTGTCTCTTCTCGTCGTAGATGAACGATATACTCCGTTTATAATATGGATGTGTGAACCACCTACAAATAACGGATACGTGTATATCAATAGTAGGTAGTTTTTGTCTGTGGCGTTTTTTTGCTTTGACGGTTGTTGGCCACTTGTTGCCGTTACTGTCACGATGATTGGGGACATGAGTACTGTTCTTTGCTGTTCCAGGCAATCACGCCTACATCTAGACAATACTGTATAATTCATCCCGCAAATTCGCGGTTGGGTTGAGATGGGGAATCGAGCAGACCACTACGATCGTTTCCACCCAAGTCTTCGCGCCATTGCATTATAGCTGCATTTCTGTGGCACGGTGCATTGTCATCCTGGTGAAGATAACTGTCGGTTATGCGGTATTGCCAAGGTATAGTGATGAAGTGATTGACTTAGATGACAACCGCCCCTTCCCTCCCCCATCTTGGTAGCAGTAGCAACAATCAGAAGAGAAAATTCTTCTGACAAGGACTGCAAACTACTTCACGGCTTCTTTGAAAAACTTTTCACTTTGCTTTTCTGTTGCACAAAGATGTTAAAAATGCAAATTCAGTAAATATTTTGACATTTCTCATGTATGGATAACCATTGATTCCTTGTTGTACCACATTATTTTTCTTTTCTTTTTCGCAAATTGTTTAATCTTATATTTGTTTCATTTCAAATTATAGGGCCATGGATTATGGTGGATACGGCATGATGGGAGGCGGAGGATATGGCATGGGCGGAGGAGGAGGAGGAGGATATGGCATGGGTGGAGGAGGAGGAGGAGGATATGGCATGGGCGGTGGAGGAGGAGGTGGATACGGAATGATGGGAGGCGGTGGAGGATACGGCATGATGGGAGGTGGAGGATACGGCATGATGGGCGGCGGAGATTGAAATATGTCACAACGAAAAAATATATAGGCAGTTATCGAGTTTCCAACAGTCCCACTGGAATGAAATAACGTTTTCGATGTGAAACCAGTCGGGTTCTTCAGTTAAGAACATTACTTCGCTGACTTGATTAGAAACTATCCATTGCTTTGCGACTGTCCTGAAATCTGCAGGAGATATCTTTAGACATTGCTACGCCTTGAAGAAAGCTGACCTAAGATGGCCATGAATCCTCATTGAAGCGAGTCCACACAAAACAATAATTATATGAATCAACTACATAGTGATTTCTGTTTCTTCTACTCTGTAGGAAGCTTTAAGATCTCTGTTTGATGCTATGATAGGCGCCAATTTATGATTAGTCTTTAATCCTATAGAAAATCGTGTAATCACTTTATGGGGTGGTAACAAATGAAGAAACCTGAAGCATTCTTACTGACATGTTGAAAATACATTACATTTATTCTGTTTTGCTTTTAAAATAACTGTCTATCGATTTATTCCCACCTTTTTCACTCTTCATCGTTCGTAAGTACCTGATGCTGAAATAAAAAAAAAGAGATGAATTATAGTCATTAATGATGTAGCTATTATATGCTTGAAATTTTCACTTTCCTCAAAAAAAAAAAAAAAAAGAGTCGGTAATGAAGCTTTACAGCCCGCTGCCCAGATCAGATATTAATGGGGCTCAACAGAACTTTCAAAATTACATAAATGCATATGTTTGAATGTATAAGAGTCCAAACCAAACCATTCTAGTATTGTCGGATTTGTATATAAAATGCCCTCTTTTCTGCTATCATTTGCATTTCGACTGCAGCTAAAAGTATTTTCTCCTTCTAATGCGGCCTGAACCGCTTTTTATTAACCGTATCTCCAATACGGTTCAGAAAATCAAAAAGGTTTGACAACCCTGATGTAGTGGACCTGGTCACCCCATATCCTGCTTCAGGGGGACCTAGGCTGGTATCTTTGGTGACCCCCTCCACCGGATTTTTCAGGGGGCCGTCTATAGTGAATTTTTTGGGGGGGGGAAACAAAAAATTATAATAATCCACCTGGTTCCCCCTGGGTCGGATCCCTCTCAGCCTCATCCTTGTGGAGGACGTGGGAGTGGATATAGTGATCCGAAATCTACAGTCACCTTCCTCTAAACTCCTTAAATGGGGGGTTTCCCCATGCTCCATTTTTATTAAATTAAAACGTGGACAAAAAACTGAATTGCTTTAAAATCCTGAAGTTCTAGTGCCTATCTCTAGGAACTTCGACACCTGCCAAGGGAAGCGCGCATATCTCCAATTCGACAACCCCCTGCACCAAAAACATTTGAAGCTCTTAAAGTGTAATAAATATTCTACTGTAGAATTTTATTTTATTTTAAATTATATATAATAATATCTTCACATATAATGAGATATTCTATTGTATATAACTTGCGTAATAATACTTATTTCGATATAAAACTCAAAGTATATTATTCAGTTCATAATATTGTATCAATATCTATTCACTGTGTAATTACTATGTATTAATCACGATGCATTTATTAGTCTTATCAAACCGATTTCTATTGATGCAATTTTGTTCTATTTCTACATGTACATATGAATATACCAAATCTGTGTACTCATTTATATGATGATATAATTATATGATATGTGATATACTCGTATTTTTTGTATATAATTGCGTGAATGTGATTTGTAAATCTTACTGTATGAGTGAATGTGTGTGTATCATTTATCACAAATACTTTCATTGAAAAATGAATAAAATTTGTTCTCATCATTATTTGTCGTTTGTATTTGTTCCGAAATTTGCAAGTTTCAAAAAAACTTTGATGATTAATATGCTATTTCTGTGGTCAGGATGGCAAAATGTCACAAGTCCCTTTACCCAAAAAATTGAGTTGTTCGCATTCTGGCGTCTCGTTCGTCAAAATTTTGGAAGGTGATAAAACTTCGTTCATCTCTTTCGGTTTATGAGGAACAGTCGGAGGCAAATTGCAATAAGTCAAAAAGCCACAGTATCACATTTTTACAAAATATTGTTTACAAATTTGCCATCGTGAAATTTAAGCTTTCTTCCGGGAGAGGGGAAGGGGGAGCGTACATAGCTGGAAGTTAATACAGTCTGTATACGTATACTCACATACCTACTATCGAAAATCGCACTAAAAGACCGTGCGTATAGATATGAGGCTCCAATCCATGATGCGTCCATGGGCTATGCTGGCCCTGATTCTGTGGGACGATTCTGCTATATTCTGAAATTAGTCACTTTTTTTTTTAAAACTTTTTCCACTTGAAAACTTTATTTCCTCACATGAGGTTTTCTTTTCTTTTTTAAAAAGAAAAGCTCAGTGGTCCTCTTGACCCGCTTCCACTTGATTTTCACACGTGTCCTCTTTAAAATATCCCAGGACAACAGGAGGGGGCGGGGATCATATAATCCCAGGTTGAGAACCACTGGTATAGAGCAGGTTCTTTTCGTGTCATTTTCACCTTGAAATAAGTATTTATGTACTTTTCAAGCGGCTTATACCCTCATTATTATACCCTTCAAGCGGCATAACAGAAATCACTAAGCCCCTTCTGAGAAATTCAATAATCATTTTCAATGAAATAGGCTTTCTTCCAGCTTTCAGCCCGTGAAAACTAAAGGGTATAGGGGAAAGTGTTTCATTGAGAAATCAACTTTACAAAGTACCTCGGCTTGTCAATGCTAAAATAAGAGACTTATAAGGAGGCGAGATATCTAGTTAATGCCGCTTAAAGGGTCAAGCCAAGTTTCATAAAAATACCTGCATAAATTTCCGAGTCATCCCCCCGACTTAGTTAACTTAAATTAAATTTTTAATTAATTGGAAAGAAACCCATGTAAATTGAATAATCCGTTGTCAGAGAAATAAGGTTTCATCTAAAACCACTACTGCTATATTTATAAACCATTCTACTGCTAGTTTATTAACAATGTTATTTTTACTTGGTATTAGAGGGATTATAACCGTACAAAGACAGTTAATTCCCTGTAAGCTCAAAAGCAAATAAAAGTTGCTGATGCAAGGCACTGAGGATGAAAAAGTGAAAGACCAAAACACGTCAACCCCTTTTGATTGAGAATGATAATGGAAATTAGAGTATCTTACGCTAGATATTTCAAATGAAAAGGTTATATGTCAAACATTCGACTAACAAAAGCAATAATGCAAATTTACGAAAGTAAATATGCATTCATAACGGTGTGCTGTCCACGCTTACCACTGATGATTTATTTATCTATAATAAATCGTTTAGCAAAACTGAAAAGCTAATAGCTGGTTCTCGCTAATAACGGGTACGGCTATATTTATTTTATAGATCAAACAACAAAAACGCTCGTCTCAAGCGAGCGTTAAATACGGTGGAGAGTCCGTCACGACAGACACGACAGACACAGTAAAAATACCTTCGAATGGACGGACTTATCTAGATTGATTTGTGAGTGTGCTCACACCGAAAACTGTGATTTGAGATAAGAACAAACATAACTAGTCAGTTGATTATCAAGTCATTGGATTTCTGAATTTTACATGAAAAGATGCCCACAAAGATAAGCGACATTAATAAGGTAATGAAGAAGAAGAAATCGGACACTTTCTCCGATTATCTGAAATTGGTTTTCGAAAAGTCCATGTTAACAGGAATTCCACAGATAGCAAGTGCCAACAACACTCCCAAGAAAGTCGTCAGGTTCGTGGTTTTCATAGTTTGCCTCGGTGGATTCATTTACCAATCTCACAAGTTTTTGGAGCTGTACTGGGAGTACAAGGTCATCGTCGACGTCAGAGTAGAAAGTCCCGAGGAAGTTGATCTGCCATCGTTTACTATCTGCAACTCGAATGGGTAAGCTAATGTTATGTCCATCTTGGGTTTTGTGACAGCAAAATTGAAGCGTTGGCACGGGCTTTTACAAGCGGTGTCTGTCTGATGAAAAATAAGAGCTTTCCTTGCCATTTTGCCGTGGTCTTCTGTTGAGTTCCAATCGTTTCACCCGCAGCTGTGGTGGTGGTGCGACTTTCAGAGATGGTTACTGTCGATCGCTTACGAGACATCATTCTCCCCCCTCCCCCGCCTTCATCAACGTTTTTAGTTCCGCTAGTTGTACTTTGTTGTGATTGGCTGGATCTTTGGTTCTTATCATGATCAGGATGATCGGTCGGGATACAAATACAACGCCACAACAGGCAGATTGCCCAACGAGATGGCTGACTTAAGAACATCATGACTTAAGAACGGTAATTGGCATCTATTTCACCTCTGAAGATGCTCGTCGCAGATGCTAGTGAAACGGTCGAAGTTGACAGAAGACTACAGCCAAACAACCCTTGTAGCTCTTATTTTTCATTGTTGCCATTCCTCGGGTTCGAACCCAACCGTCGTCATGGTGGTAGTCGGCTGAAGTTGGTTTTCTGTGGTTACCAAATTCGAGGCGCAAATGCGAGCCGATTTCCCTCTTAAAAAGTCTCGCTACAGAAAGCAACAGACTTAGAACGATACAATTATTCAATCATTACACTTCACTCATATTAGAAAAAATGATATCATATGACAGCACTACGCATAACAAGCATTACACAGAAAAAACTTCACGTTAAGTTCACTACACCTACACGCATATTCTAACGTATTCCAATTTGTTAGAACTTCGGCAGTGGAATGTGAACGAGGTTCATGTGTGGTTTAGTAGTCGTTGCCATCCAACTTCGAGGAGCGAATGCGAGCCGATCTTCCCGTTAAAAAGTCCCGCCACAGAGAGCAACAGGCCTACAACGGAACATATATTCAAATACTGCACTTCATTCACAATTTGAAATATAGATGGGGTAGCTCTGAAAATTCACATATAGCACTATATACGCACTCAGACTGTTAGGCGCATATAGTCGTACTTCCGGCACAACTCCATCGGTGGTAAATTGCTCATAGCGATAAACCGGAGTCATGCTCGGTTTGAAAGAAAGTCATTGCCAGCATGATAAGTTCGTTCTCGGACAAAAAAAAGATGTACAACTGAGGACTTTGTAATGAATCGACGCATGCTGGATGAATATGCAAGCACTTCCCCCCCCCCCCCAACCCATATCAACTCAATTGAAATTAATATCAATTGCTATGCAGGGTTATCTTAAGAATTTCATGCAACAAGAGATCTCACGGATCCTTGTCAGATTGGGCCCGTGCTTCGATATGGAAACGAAAGAAATGTTACCGACCTACAACTTGTAGCACCATTTAAGTCCAATTTTATAAAATCAAAATTTTTATAGTTCTGAAACAAAATTCATAAAACTCAGTTTCAAAATTGAACCTGATTGAAATTTAGTGTAGTAACATTGTGGAAAAAACCTTTCAAGTATACAGTCGAATCCCGTTTTGACGAATACTGTTATAGCGAAAATCTCGTTTTAACGAACACTTTTTCAATCCTCCAAATAAGTTTACATGAGAAGAATGCTAGGTAACTTGGAATTCCTTTATAACGAAATTTCGTTTTAACGAAGTGATTCCTCCGGTCTCTTGGCGTTCGTTATAACGGGATTCGACTGTATATGTTACAGTAAAAATGTGATAAATCTCCACGGAGATTACGCATAATCACCGCCTATTTCAGTTAGTTTGGTAAATTTAACGGATTTATCACATTTACCGTGATTATGGAAAATCTCCAGCTAGTATTGGCAAATATGATAAATCGTCAATGAATTACTTAAATTTGGTAGATGTTTTGCTCGAAATTCAGTCTAGGATGATTGATTCGATCGGTGATGTTGATTATACGTATTTGAAAATGTCGATGAATGTCAAGAATGCTAATATTTCAAAACTCATGATATATAATTTAATTTAATTTTTATGGAAAAATATGTACAGTGCACCCATTAGTTGTTGATGACTATGCATAATAACCAGATGCGATTATGGATAATCATCGATTAATCACATTTACCGTAACACACACACACGCACACACACACAGTATACGCTATATATTTTTTACTCGCCTAAAGTACCAAAGGATAGGTGTTTTTAGAGGTTTCACGAATTTGATACACAGTTCGTCCTTGTCAGAAACTTTTCTGACGTGGAGGTACAACAGAAACAGCGAAATTAACACAGAAAAAGACTGCTACCACGGGAAGTCCCACACCGAAGGGTTAGCGCAACTTCTCGGTGATTATAAAAGGGTCAAAATGTTGAGCTCAGAGGTTCGGAATCCACAATGAATTGTCGGGTCCGGTCTGCGGTCGTGTGCTGCATAAAATGACTGTGTTGCGACAAAAACTACGAATGTATACATTTTCAAATACTGTATTTTCCTGGGAATAAATCCGCGGATGCGAATTTCGCTACTACAAGGAAAAAAATATCATCATATTAGCTCTCAGTAGTGTATAATATGAAAGTTTATGAAAACTTCATTCATCAATAATGAAATCTTAAGAAACCGAAGTGGTTGTTGGTCCGGGGTTTTCGCGAATAATTTGCGTCTATGCATCATCCATGAAACTTAAAAAACTAAATAAATTGCATAAATAACACGTAGTGGGATATATAACCACCCGTAAAAAATATCACCACAGAGAAAAAATGGTACAAGTATTAAATCATTACACTTCACTCATATTTCCAAAAATAGATGGCAGATGGCACCACTATAACAAGCATTAATAAAAAAAATCGACACGCTTGGTTCACAACACATACACGCACATTTTCCAGCATGTACCAATTCGTTAGAGGTTCCATAGAAGAATATATACAAGTTGCATGTGTGGTTTAGTAGTAGTAGTAGTGGTGTATAATCCCCATTAGCAAATTCAGATGTTATAAACGTGTTTGTCATTTCTCTCTGAAGTGCCACTGCATTATTTTGCAGCGGCATTTCACAGTATGACGTTAAAATGCTTCGTTATCCGGGGCATGGGGTATTTTGTGTGTTTCGTCTAATTACCAATTGGTGCTGTGAACTTAGAAACGTTTCGAAACAAGATACCAAAATATTCTTAATTTCGTATTCGTAGGACTGAATTCTAATTTCAAAAATAGAGAACAATTGTTCAAAGTGCCGTATTTTTGGATAAAACTGTACTTTCATGCTGTTACTGTTCTCTTGCATTCTACAAGCAAAGATTTGTTGTAAAATATTTGCTAAATGCTCAGTACCAATTCTGAATACTTGAAACGCGCAATTTACTTAGTTGATACGTGAGTGTTTTACCTAATTTCCATTGTTAACTTCTTGGAAATTACTTTTTGAAGGGAAAAAAAGCAACGAATCTGCCCTAAGCCTTTACAGTCATTTCTAAACATTTAAGTGCCATGAGGAAAGACAAAAGACACCACAATTCAGAAACTAAATATTCAATACCCAATAGAAAAACATTTTTCAATAGTAATTTCGGACCTGATAATAATGTATGTATCATCACTTATTCATATTCCCAATAAAAATTTCACTGCAAATAATACATAGACAATGAGAATAGATTTCGTAAGTATTTCTACATGCTTTATAAACAGAAACTGAAAACTCTAGAAAATATATTTCTCTAATATTTATCAAAGAGGAAAAACACCCGAAACGTAAGATTTAAATATCACATAAAACTTAAATATTAAAATTTAAATATTACAGATATTCGTTGAGCTGATTACCGATGAATATATAATGACGTTAAAATATGTCTCTTAGTTTCACACAAATTTTATTTCCTTAAATACCCAAAAGGTCGCGTTTTACGTCATCCTTAATATATAATGCTTACCTAACAAAATAATAATAACAATAATTTTTCGGAATCCCATTAATTTACGGAATGTTCCGGATTTCGTGAAAACTTTATGAACATTTTCGATTCAGTTTCATTTCTTTCTTAATTCGTACCGAAATAATTTTTTTTAATTATTTCTTTTGTTTATAAATATTGTAGCAATTGTTTTGATGGAAAAGTATTTCTGTTTCTTAAAAAACCGTTATCCTATTATTAAATATCAATTTAAAATTAATTAATTTTAGTATTAAAGAAATATCAAATTTCGAATTATTAAAAAAATATTTAGTCAGGTAAATGGAATTTCAATTGCGTTTTTTTTGTGTTTTGATCCTGGTTTAGAAATTAATTTATTCATTGCAAAACCTTTTCTAACCGTAATATTTTAATTGAATCTGTGTTTTATAATGAAAACTTTTCATTTTAAAATTATAAGTCAAATATGTTAGTCGAAGGCAAGCCAAAAAAATGCATTAAAAGAGGTGTGTGTGCGTGCGTGGGCGCGCGCGTGAGATATTGGAAATGTTTCAGTTGCGAGGGTTTGGATGAGCAATTAATTTACTCATTGTTTCATTGTTTTTTTCAGTGTTTGTAATTGTTTTGCTGAATATTATTCTGTGGAAGAATCAGTGACCTTCCTCTTATTGGCAAAGCGGGTTTCTGGCCATCTCTTTATTGGATCAACCCATAGACTTAAGATATAAATAGACCGCGCACGCTATTCATAAAACTTGTCGAACGTGAAGAAAAGATGAGCAGTATTGTCGGGGAAAGAACAGGTTCTGCGCTATTACATTTGGCGCGTTTTCGCAGAAGCTAGGATGTTGCTGTAACGAAATTTGACTCAATTCGATCAAGTTCATGAAAACTTTCCTTCATTTTTTCAATGAATTTCACTCATTTTTATGTGAAATATTTAGGGAGTATCAGATTTGAAAAAATAAATTCTATAAAATAAACAAATATTGGAAAACGGAATTTATTTATTTTCCATTAAGTGATAATTCTTAATAATTTCTTAACACATGGGTTTTTAAATTTTAATTGAATATATAATATTTGAAGGAAGTGAATATAAACAGTATAAATTTCATGAAATAAATTTTTTTGGCACAGTTTTTAATAGCTTTCTAAATATCTATACACACACAGGAAACAAAATATTGTATACAACAAATATATAATGTTTATGTTACTGTAAATTTGATAAATCCGTAGTGCGCGTTATCTTCAGAAATTATGCATAATAGTTGGTAAATATATGCATAATTACCAATATTTTTAGTAAGTTTGATGAATTTCGTAGCATTTATCACTTTTTACGAATGAATCGAATAATTCTCAAAATGAAGTTAGTAAGTTTAATGAATATGGAAAAAATCCATGCTGAAATATCACTTTATTTCAACAACTTAGTTCTGTCCGTATGAGATGCGTGCACTACACATATTTCGCCATAAAAATTAAATTAATAATAAATGCGAAGATAGAGAGAGATTTTTTTTCATCGGCTTAGTTCATGTTGGCTTTTGCTGTATTTATCAGCATATGCAAACATAACCGTTACGAAGAGGGGTAAAAATACTATTATTTTTAGAGGTTGTTATGCATTTTTATGCAAAACTGCAATTGTCTAGAGGGGGGGGGAAGTTTTCCTCACATTCTATTTAAATAGAATATTTTTCATAAATTTATCCTTCTGAAAAGCATATTTTCTTCCAAGTTGAGCAAAACTCGAATGAACTCACTAGCTCGCCAAATCTCGCCAAATCTTGCGGAGACGTATATTTCAGTTAAAACTTCATAAAACTCACAATTTCAATCATTTATTGCCAAAAATTCTATTAAAACATTTAATAATGATTCATGCCATTTGAATTTTACCAAAACTTGGAACTTTAATTGAATTAAATCCAAAATGGAGTCGTTAGAAACTGAGATTACGTCAGAAATCCATTGCATCGTCAATTTAATATTCCAATTTTTAATTTATAAGAAGGGGAATAAGCAAAAAAGTATTCCTTTGTGAAAGGATAATGTTCCTCCTTTCCTAAACCGTTCAGAACATCCGAAAGCTGCACACGTGGTGACCATTCTAATGAAAAATAAGACAGCACTTGGAGATCGTCATACGAACAGCCATAAGGAAAGCATTGCCAGCGAGATTCCCTGACCAGCCTTTCGACCGGAATCACGTGACTCCGGATCTTTGCTTCACATTGTAACCCCTCGCGCGCACTCTATAGTATTATTACTCTGTGGATCAACCGTTGCTTCGGGCAGAAAAAGGCTAATAATCCCTACTACTACAAAACCATACATACACCTCGTTCATATTCCTCTACCGAAATTCTAATGAATTGGTACATGTTGGAATGTGTGCGTACGTGCAGTGAAGTTTACGTGAAATTTGTTTCGGTGTAATGCTTGTTACGGTGTTCTTATTAACGTTATTATAGTGCTGCCATCTGATATAAATTTTTCTAATATGAGTGAAGTGCAATTACTGAATAATTGTACCGTTGTAAGTATGTCTCTCGCTGTGGCGAGACTTTTTAAGGGGGAGATCGTCTCGCATTCACGCCTCAAAAAGTTGGGAACCCATACAGAACCAACTTCAGCCGACCACATAAGTTTGAAGAATGAGCAAGACGCGTATAGCTGTCATTCTCACCATATTTTGGGTATAATATATTACATATCTCATTATTCATCGCTAATTGTCAAAAAAGTGTCAACTGTGAGCAAAGTTTCCCCTTTCAAATTGCTGGAAACATGGTATTGCCAATGACGGGAAATAAAGTATTAATGCAATTAGTCATAATTGTCATTATAGCTGTGTAGAGATTATGAGAAATATCTAAATATACATTATTTTGGTAAAAATTGAAAATTCGAGTAAGCTCCGTTAAATTAAAAAAAAAAATTGAATTGATTTAAAGGAATAATGTCAAAAAATAATTTTTCTATAACGTTTTCAATCGAAATATAATTTTGGTTACAAAACATACATTTCATTGCTGGAAACAATTTTACTATATATCTATATTCATATATCGTATTCCCCCCATTTACCGACATGCCGTCAAACTTGAGGGGACACCAGATTTTTGAATATTGGGGTCTGGTCGGTCCCTGACATGATGGGAAAAGCGGGGTTCAAAAAAGTATCACAGTTATGCATTCAGACAATTCAATGGATAGTCAAGATATTTAGAATTATTTTCAGAATCTGTTGTTCGAATTTTCCGGCATGCCGGCTAATCAGGAGAACACAATATTATATTTTCTCTTTTTCCTTTTGTTTTTAGAATCCAGAGATCGAGATTCTTAGCAAAGAGGCCAGATGCTATTTCCCGCTATACAGATGAAGAAGAAATTTGTTCATGTACACCTAGATACTGTGACACAGAAAGAAAGCTGAAACCAAATATGTCAGTAAGTACAGATTATACACGAAAAGTCCTTCTTTCTCAATTTCGATTCAGAAAGTAGATGTTAGCACCGACCGGATACAAAACATGCACGATAACCATACGCACGCATTAGCTATAGCAGATTTCACAAAGTACTTTTTCCGACTCGTCTCACTTCTTGCAAAATAAAACTGCAGTAAATGCTTTCAATGGTTTTCAGGAATTGTGTAGGATCAGTAAAATAAAGCTTATGCATGTTTTCATGCATCGATAAGACACGGACATCACCTTGGTCCTATCTGTATTTGTAGAAAGACCCACGATGAATCCATACACGGTCATATACGATCAGCCCATATGAGCACACGTACAATCCACCCCAAAACATTTTCCAGCTTTATGAAGTGTATATCTAATTATGTACTTACACGACAAATAACTTATTCTTATTTTGGAATTCTAGTTTGCCAATGATGAAATACTCGAGGTATATTATCATTTACCGCTGAAAGATGTGAAAGACGTGTTACAACCGCTGGAAGATTTTGTTCAAGGTTGTGTAGAAACAGGGATGTACTCTACCCGCTACGGTAAAGCCCGCTGCGAGTAAGAAATCTATGGTTTCAAGTTTTATCTCATCTCTCTCTCTTTTTTTTTAAATAATTTTCTTCTGTGTGCTTATTTAATAACTTTTCATCACAGTTTGTATTCAAGTGAGAATAAGTTCTCTTTTTTTTCTTTGTTTATTTTGCTTGTCAGGGTAGTTTGTACTGGAGATGGAAGAAATGTTCCTCTTTTCTTGTTTATCCCACTTGTCATGCTAATTTATATTCAAGTGTGAAGATTTTTTTTTTTTGTTTAGCTTCTTTGTCGTGCCAATTTGAATTCGAGCGAGAAGAAATTTTCTTCTTTCCTTGTTTAGCTTCTTATGGAAGCTTGCATTTGAGCAGAAAAAAAAAAGATGAATTCGAGATTCAAATGAATCCGCCTACCGACTGTTTGCTTGTCTCATAATTTTCCATCCAGTTCACATTACGTGCGCTCGGCAAATTATTTCAGTACATCCCGACCACAAAACAGTATGGACCAAGCTTTATACTTGTTTATTGAACTCAGTTTCCCAAACTTTTTGTTCCATCATCAATTTTTTTTATATTTCGTCACTCACTAACTCAAGCTAACCCATAGGGTCCTACGTTACACCCGTAACTTCTACTGCCCCCCTCTCGAACCATTCCATCGCTTTCAGGGTACGATATTGCCCAATCTGGAGAACTCAGATCTAACTCATAATGCTAGTGTGTATTCAAGCACGAGAGAAGAAACTTTTTTCCTATACTCGTTCATTTAATAAATAACGCTAGTTTATATACACATATTTGAACATTGGAAAAAAAATGTTCTTGTGATATTTGATTTCCGGAAAGCGTTCGATCGGGTCCAACATGATAAACTCTTGGTTCGTTTACACGAGATTGGGATTGGGAGGCAACTTCCTGGATTGGATAGAATCGTGGTTAAGAAATAGGTCACAACGGCTTATGGTGAACGGGGAATTCTTTGATTGGGCAGGTGTCCCAAGTGGAGTCCCTCAAAGAAGTGTCTTTGGCCTTAAATTTATTTCACTTTTTATTGATAAACTTGATCGGGGTATCCATGAGATAGCTGGCAAATTCGCAGATGACGTAAAGCTAATAGTGGTAGTCGGGTATCAAAGCGATAGGGAGTTGCCCCAGACCAACCTAAACAGGATTGCAGCGTGGGAAAATGAAAGGAGCATGATTTTTAGCGTTGAAAAGTGCATGGTCACTCATTTTGGTTCGAACAACCCACGTTCCACTTACGAGTTGAATGGTGTAGAATAGTGGCTTACCGAATGCAACTAGGATGACCGACCTGAGTATTCTATTGACGAGCGGCTTGGGCTTTCTAACAGCGGATCAAAAAAGTGAACAGGATGCTCACTTTCATTCTTAAGAGGGTGTCTTTGCGTTCTACTAAATTGATTCTTCAACTTTTCCGGGGCTTAGTTCGTCCGCACTGAAGTATGCCGTAAGGTTTTGAAGACCATACCTACAGAGGGACATAGACTTGGTTGATGGGATGCAGGGAAAAGATACGTGTGCCCTTGTTGACAAACAGGGTTTGTTATGCAAAGAAACTTCATTTTTTTGAAATGGTTACATTAGAAGAACGCAGGCTTCGGGGACATATGATCGAAGTGTTCAAAATTTTCAACGGGATGGATAGGATGGACCACGAGTTAATACGCTGTTAATCGATTGCTTAGACAAAGGGGCACCACCATCGTTTTGTAGTCCGAGAGTGGCGTGGTAGTAACATGCTCGTCTACCACATTGGAGAATTGCCGTCACAGTCCCAGGTTCAAACCCGAGGGAGGATGTAGATAGATAGATAGAACCTCTCACAACCCCGGACTGATGCAAAGTACCTTACTTCCGTTACCTCAAAAGAGGCAGAGTTGTGTCGGAAAAGTTAGCAAAGATTTATAGTAGTGGCTCCCCTTGCCCAGTGCTCGCAAGTTTCGAATTACTCGCGTCGTTCTCCCCATGAAGACAGCCATCAACTCAATGCAATACAAGCCATTTGACAAAAATGGGTAACTGAATCCAATGACTAGGGAGAAAAATTGCACGTGCGCCCAGTGGCACATAAGGGCCGGAGACCACAGCTTGGGATTCCGAAAGAAATGTGGAAAAGACTTGTGGGCAAGAAAGAAGAAGAAGAAGTTGGCATGTTGAAGTGGGAGAGCTTTGAGAATGGTCAAAATACACAATGTATACAAATTACATATATACAGTGCCTCGACTGTGACGGGAAACGAAGAAACAAAGCCTCCGTCCACAGTGCTGAGCAAATTTGTTTGCCTGTCCCATTACAGAATATGCAATATATACACACACAGAATGCACTGCAACGGGAATAATCAAACAGAGCCTCCGTTGACAGTGCTGGGCATTCACAGGGATGCCCAGCACAGGATGCCAGGGAGGGAGGATGTAGATAAGCTTGAGGTGACCACTGATAGATGGCGCCTTCGTTGCCAACTCATCTCAATAATGGCAGTAAATAGCGATATTGCAGCGCTCTCCGTGTTTGGTGAAGTAGTAGTATCGTTTAGTAAGTGGCAAATCAAGGTTGTGTTGTGTCGCAGAGAATTTTTTCTTTAATAGGGTTGTTAATAAATGAAATCGCTTACCCCGGGGTAGTAAATTCTCACACATTTGGCAAGTTTAAAAAAGAAGTACGATAAACATATTTGGTTGCACCGAGAAACTATCCATACTAGGTAAGGCAAACATAAATATTTTCAGGGCAGTGCATTATATTTTATCATGATTTTAATTAATCTCTATCTGTGTTTATCTAGCTTCTCGCATAACATTTCAATTCAAGCTTCACCAAGGTATTACGTGAGACGTCCCGTATGCTATACTCTCAATTCGTTGATCTATCGCCCAAACGAAAAACCTAAACAAGTTTTGTCCTCTGGTTGTAAGTATCATTTTCCTTTTTAAGACTTTTTACACATTTTGTGTGTATAAAATATTTTTTGTATTTATTTCTTTTCGCTTGAATCTACAGCGATTGAGATTCGTCTAAACCTAAACGAAACGGAATACGAGCCTTCGAGTATGGTTCCTTCAGCTCAAGTTTCCGTCCATTCTCCTTACAACGTACTCAATCCGTTTTTTTACGGTTACAACATGGAAGCAAATAAGAAATACACACTGAGACTTCGCAAGGTGAGTTTTTGATTAAATAATCTAGCAAAAACGTGAATGAGATTTTTGATTGGAACATTTATGGAAATTGTGACATGAATGGCGACATTATCTTGATTTTCTCTTGAAGTGTTTCTGTATTTCAAGAAAAATTGTTTTTTTTTTCTCTGGTGCTTAATCAATATGCAGTGAAATCTCGGCACAAAGATACTCTGGAGATTAACAAAAAATATCGTTGTAGAAGGATTATCGTATTATCGGGAGGCAGCAGTTAAATTAGTATTGTGCACCATTTTTAAATATATAATGTTCCAAAAATGTTCGCTTCATGCAAAACATTTTGTGAAAATTACAATTGCAAAACAGGCAAACAATTGATGATTGATCATTGCTCTTTCCTGAGTAAAAATGATTAATATGTTTTTTTTTATTTTTATTTTATTCGCAGATAATGAAGAAGACCCTGCCAGAGCCATATGAAACACGTTGCATAGACTATAAGAAGCTGTGGAAACGGAGAGGTGGATTCGGACCCACAAATCAGATGGTAACTTCTTTTCCTTCTTCTGACTGAGGTAGATGCATTAAGGTGGTGGAAAAGAGTTTATGAAAACTCGTCATCTAGAAAACTTTTGGATGTAAATTATATGAAAACTTTAGAGCGGTAATTAAAAGTGGAACCCCAAACATTTTCCAATGAAATTAATTTTGATTACTGCTGCAATGCTCCAAAACAAAAAATTGTTTGAATCGTAGTAAAGGTCAAGACCAGGAAAAAATGTATAAGGACACGCGTGTGTTTTGACGTCGGAGAAATAAATTTGCCTTTTTCTCATGTTGGTGGAAAAGCCGAGACTTTTTATCAGTGATGCGCTGTGGAATCAGAAAATTTTTGCTGAAAGTGTCAAGATGGCCAAAGACAACGTATTTATTGCGCATTGAAAAGGTAAAATACAAAATACTTGATCTCGGAGCGATATACGATGCCCAGTCATGAAATTTCGATAAGAACTAAAAAATTTGAGACTGTTGGTTAAAGTTTCATAAATGGGCCCGAGAAATATTTACTGTATGCTTGAACGAGAAGGTTTTTTTCCTCTATTATTCAGTTTTCACGTGAAAAAAAAAATTCTGCGTAATTCAGAAGAAATACTACTTGTCTTGCACACGTCGAACTATGCTTAATGCGATGAACAAAAATGGCTAGTACGCAAAACCGAAGTAGAAACCTAGAAATATATAAACAGCATTCCTTCTCCTAGACTTGTATGGAGCACGCAGGTCCCTGACTAGAATGGGAACCAATCCTGCATGGAAGCAACTTGAGCAACTTTTGGGGTTTTGTGCTCAAGTTTCTTCCATTTTCTGCGACTCTAGACTGTGATTTAGTCGAAGCGTATTAAGACGTGAGCGTAAAAAATCATATAACACATTCATGAGCAAGTTTTTGTTTGCAAAAAATGCAAGGTTTTATTTCCTTAAAATAAAAAAAGGAAAAAATTCCGCATCCCTGAAAATGAGAACAAAACGTAGAAATTTCAGAAACTCATGTATGAGAACGCCGACAAACAATTCGCCGAGTGAGTGAGCGAGCAAGAAAATGATTAAGTGAATGAGTCAATAAAAGAGCAATTGTGTGAGTGGGTGAATGAGTGGGTGGGTGAGTGAGCAAATGAGTGGGTGAGTGAGCAAATGAGTGGGTGAGTGAGCAAATGAGTGGGTGAGTGAACGAGCGAATGAGTTAATTAAGTGACTCTATGAAAATACAGCACACTCTGTCACTCTCTTCCTCAATTACTCACTGGATAGCTCGCTCTATCACTCACTCACTCTGTCACTAGCTTGCTCATTCACTTGCTCACTAAGACGTTCATTCACTCTTTGACTAGCTAGCTCATTTACTGGCTCATTAGATCACTCATTCAACAACCACTGTCACTCGCTCACTCACTATCCACATTCTGCCACTTTTTCTCCCCCTCTCTCTCTCTCTCTAACCCTTTTATAACTTACATTGTCCTTACTCATTCACACAATCGGTCACTCACTCGGTCATTGCTAGCTCACCTACTTCTTCAATGACTAGCTCACTCACTGATGCCAAACTGCTGTCGGTGAATTTTCCCCAGCTTTTTTCCCCAGAATTTTACGTCGATGAATTCTGTGGTGTTTGGTCAGAACATGACAACTCCAAAATCACATTTTGAGATATAAGCATTTTCATTGCCATTCAAAAATCAAAAATAAAGCATATACACAAATAAAAATGGAAATATCATACATCAGCATGTTTTTTAGCCGTACGCACATATTTGTGAATTTATCTCACTTCTAATTAGTTATAATTGAAAAGACTTACTTTCAGATGAAAAAGCCATTTTTTGGAGACATCATGTTCTGTCCAAACACCACAGAACTTTTTATCTATGAATTTTTCGTAAATCATTATGTGAAACTCATTTACTCACTCACCAACTCATTTCACCATTCACTGACTCACTTGCTCATTCACTGACTCACTTGCTTGCTCATTTGCTCATTCACTGACTCACTTGCTTGCTCATTTGCTCATTCACTTAATCAATTTCTTACCTACTTACTCACTCATTCGCTCACTCGTGTCGAATTGGTATCGGTGAGTTGTTCGTCGGTTAATTTTTCTAATACTAGAAATTGTTATTTAATAATTTTCCTTGCATGAAATTATTTCTTTCAGGAATGTGTTCAAGAATGTTTCCTTAATGTGACTCTGCGGGAAGTTGGCTGCATACCAGAGTTTGTGACCTTGCCTCATAACTACAGTCACTGTAGCCAACCCAGTAATTAAAAAGATTTCATGTGAATTTAAAAAAATAAGTTTATTTAATAGCATGAAATAACAAATATAAATATATCGTGACATTAATATAGTATTCTAAAGTCATTTTAAATATTTCAGTTCAACGAACGGATGAGTTATTCAAGTTAGCGAACATATGCGGAAAAGCTAACTGCTCTGTGGGGTGCCTGTGCGTATTTTTGTCCGAATTCTCATTCGATTTCTAATTGATAAAATTTACCAGAAGAAAAAAAATTAATAATAAATTAGTAATTAGCGAATTAAATTAGTAATTAGCGAATTAAATTAGTAATTAGCGAATTAAATTAGTAATTAGCGAATTAAATTAGTAATTAGCGAATTAAATTAGTAATTAGCGAATTAAATTAGTAATTAATCAGTTAAATGAATAATAATAAATTAATAATTATAATTTATTACAATTATTAAAATACAGTAAAACCTCTCTTTTGCGGTCACAGGTGGGACAAAGAAATTCGTCCGTAAAACAGGGGGGTGATTTTAATTTTTTAATTTTTTTATGAAAGCCCCATTTTTTTTGTTCCACTGTGATTCCAAAATAGGCCTTTTTTTGTTTACATGACGCTTAGAACCGAGGTTATGCCCACTTTAGTGTTGCGTTTTTACATACAAGTAAATCTGTGAATAAAAACTTCCAACTCATTCCACGAAGAACGCTATTTTTGATATTTTGCTTGAGTTTGAAACATGATTTCAATCATAACAAAATTTTAATATGTTATTTTGCCGTATATTGTTAAAGTTATGAATCAAAGTCTCTCTCTGAGGTCTATCACATGTATTTGTCTAATTACAGTGCTATTATAAACGATATGTTAAATGAAATTTCAGAGAATTCACACGGACATCAACAGATTGGGGCATAACTTATGCGCATACCACACAATTCTTTCAATTTTAGTTCATAGCCTGCATCATCACCACTTGAATGTACTATAAAAATACCATTACATTTCATTCATAGAAGTTTTTGCAATCGCGTTTCGAATATCTCGTGAACTTTGCTTAAAATTTGAAATAACTTTTAATAGAAAAGGACATGAACAGTCCAAAACTTATTATTTTTTTCACCATTTTGAGACACTTTCTATCAAAAATGTCATTAAAATTCTCTTCAAAACCATTTTATAGAAAAGTTCTGAGAAAGGTGATCGGATACCTTAAAGTATTTAAATTATGTATAAAATGCAATATTTTTATTTGAATTAATACTTTTCTTTTCTTAGGGAGGAATCATATGTCATCGATTTAGATGTATGTAATAGTTCAACTCCCGTAAGTACGTTTAAGCTCATTTCAATTACTTATTTTTAATACATGTAAGTACATCTCGTAGTCAACATAAAGGTATGTAAATTTGTATTCAAATGAATTATTATGATCATTATAATTTCAAAAACATTGCAAATGTATATTTTTTGAAAAGTTGGTGGTGACACACACACACCGCAGCATAACGTTCCAACTGGAATATGTTCCAACTATCTGGAACCCATTTCACACTTTCCATATATTGTGAGTCTTCTTAAAATTATTCCAAACAATTTTCTAAGGTATTTATATTTCACACAAAAAACATGGTCCTATAACAATATTTTATGAGGCACTCATCTACGCAACAGTTTCAGTGTCATTAGTTTACAATAACTCAGAGATTACTTTGCTGAATATTAATTAATTAATATTAATTAATTGTTTCAATATTAAGTGCCACAACACAAGATCAAATGATCAAATCAATTCGATCAAATTGATTATTTGCCGTCAAGTCATTCAATACTAATGTTGGTAAATACTGTGCTGTAAATAGATTTTCTGAATTTTAGAATGAGCTTCCTCGACGTCTGAATATTTTTCATCCGTCTGTTACCGACTCCAGAAGATTTTTGTTGTAATTACGTTGTATACATATACGGGGTGATTATAAAAAAACTATCCCGACATATGGGCCCCTAACTATCATACCATTCACAGAAACTGAATGAAAATTTTGGCATAAGGTATTTTGAGGTATGCGCTCAAGAATGATATGGAAAACAACAGTGTCACTCTAACAGTTACGGTTACAGTGAGAAAATTTCAAAAATATCAAATGGCAACACCAAGTTTTTTGTATTGGAATGCGATCTCCATACTGAAAAACACTAAATAGCGTTGGAATGGCACCTGTAGCACGAAAATCCCCGGAGCTAGGCAAGTAAAAAGGACTTTGCCGTGCACCAGAGCATTATGTTCGTTTCATTCGTCACACCGTTTCTTCGGCTGAGATCCCAGCCTGATTAGTCCTCCACAAGGTCATGTGGAAAATTTGTGAAACATAATAAAATGCTTTATTTTATGCTGCTTCTCTGTCCTTATTGGTTGTCCTCACTTTTAGCCTATCTACCGCCGGTGATTTTCATGCTGCAGTTGCCGTTCAAACGCTATTTAGGGTTTTTCACAAAGGAGATCACATTCCAATACAAAAAACTTGGTGTTGCCATTTGATATTTTCGAAATTTTCTCACTGTAACCGTAACTGTTAGAGTGACACTGTTGTTTTCCATATCATTCTTGAGCGCATACATCAAAATACCTTATGCCAAAATTTCATTCAGTTTCTGTGAATGGTATGATAGTTAGGGGCCCATATGTCGGGATAGTTTTTTATAATCACCCTGTATATCTTTGTGTACAGTTTTTGTTACTTTATTTGTATTGTGTGTATTTCATTATTTATTCGTATTCTGCGCTAATTTTATTGTTATTTAAGCTGTAATTGGGTTACAATCTTTTCCTTTGTGTTTTAAATAAATAAATATTGTTTTTCTCAACTTTTTCAGGACATATGCGAACAAAATAACAGATTTAGGAGTGGGTAAGAAAAATAAATTTTATAAAATAGAGAAGTACACACAATATGTCAATAACGTTAATTCTTTTTAATTGCCATCTGGTATTTTAACGTTAAATCATTAGAATTCAATAATTCTTTTCAGAGATAAAATTAATTTTGAATTTTTTTTTTCAATTATATCTCAGGTACGATTCCAAGAAAAATGTTTTCATCGTAATCATGTTGAATCGCATGGAAACGACGATTTATAGCTACAAACCCCAGTACGAAGTAAGTTTTTATTTTTCGCCCCAGATTACTTTTTCGCATTAAATTATTCTTGAGTATTATTTTACTAGTTTTCATATATCTACTTAATACGGTGGAACCTTACCTAATGGACACCTCCCGTTAACGGACGACTTTTTTTTTTATCCCCGGTGTCGTGAAATAAGACTTTAATGTATTTCACTCCCCGTAAGCAGACACTCTCAATAGCGGACAGTAAAATCAAACGGACTCAATTTTTTTTCGAACTCTAATTTGTTAAGTTTTGGTCATAAATTACCGAGAATTTATCATGTTCAGCTAAGATTATGTTTAATCTCAAGCTCCTGTTGGTAAATATAATGAATCGTATGGAACATTACTATGGTCCAGGATGGTAAATTCGGATGGTAATGTTGGTTTTGTTTGCTCATACGTGTGAAGAAAGTCAACGTTACAAGACTGATAATGTTGTTATGAATTTTTTTATTTTCTTCCCTCTTATTTTAATTTAATTGAACTTTTATTGAAAAATATGGACAGTGCACGTACCGTGTACGGGAAAAAATAATTAGTTGGTATAATGAAAAGATGGAAAGGTTATATTTATGAGATTTCCTATATTTAATCAACCTTCCCAACTTTATTTGAGAATAATTCATAATCGCCGGTAAAACTGATAAATTTATTGACATTTGATCAAATTTTCTTTATCGAGACGATTGGTGTTTAAGCATAACCTGCGAGCGGTAGCCCAGGTCGATAAGATACTCACCTATAAGTACCAAAGGATGTTTAGAGGTGTCGCGAGTCCGATACCCGGTTCGTCTTTGTCAGAAACTTTCCTGATACAGGGGTACTACAGAAACGGCGACATGATCGCAGAAAAGATTCCTACCGCAGGGAGTCATTCACGCACCGAGGGGGTTAGCGCACCAACCTCTCGGCGAGTATAAAAAAAGGTGCCGTTCGAAATCGGCAATGAATTGTAGGTTCCGGTCTGATTAGTCCTAATGTGAAGAAAATGACCGCCGTGCGACAAAAATGATCAAATGATTATGCATAACGAACAGAGTGTATATTATCACTTTTACAGTAACATGTACATTTTTGACATTAAAATGTACAAGAACCAATTGAGACCGAAGCCTAACGTCGAATAAATATGAAAATAGTATAAACGAGATTTCATTTTGTATCGTACCTCCCCATTAGTGGGTGTCCGTTATCACGAGGTTCTACTGTATTTGTATGTATTCGAGAAACTTAATTTCAGGAAATCAATTTCTTTACCACATTGAATTAGTTTTGTTAAGCTGGTTTTTCTTCCTTTTTAAGTCTGTTGAAAAAAAAAATGTCGATTTCTTTTACTAAATAATTTTTTATCATTATTAAATTCGAAATTTTCGTTGATATTTCCAGAACACTTAAAACATGGATTACCTTCAAAAATTTTTTTTGGGCGACGCTGTTAGAATTCCATACAAAACAATAGTCTTTCATTAATTTGATTCGCACTTTGTTGAATTTTCTACTCAAACATCCCTGGAGCCGATAGGCTGAGATCTTTGATTGACCCCAACCCCGCGGGATTTTACACAGGGCCCTTCTATAGAAATTTATATTGCATGAAATAAGGATATGATGAGATTTCTCTCTCTTTTCCGATTTTTACGCCCTTTTCTCTATGGATAGCCATGGCCTCGATGTTCAAATCCTGGCCAATTGAAAAAAGGGACTTGTTAGTTAATCCTTTTTGGGTCCAGAGATTTTCCGGTACTTCATTAATACTTGAGACCGAAGGCTAGTTGTACTTTTAAAGTTGTATTTTGTACTTTCTAGCGCCCTCCCCCGCAATCACAATTGTAAGAAGGCCCCTAGATGTTAGTTTTTGTATTTTATGATTTATTATAAGCTATTGTACTTATAAGCTGTCCAAAAACATTAAAACTAACATCTAGGGTAGGAGGTGTCTTCTTGTAATCTTAAAGGATATAACAATGAATGGTTTTTCCTGACGTTGATTAGATCTCGACATAGGACCACAAATGTGCTATGTTTTTCGACATCTACCTGCAGTTTTTTTTCCAATGGTACTATAAATCTGGTAACAGTATTTCAGGTTATGCAACAATACTGCAGGTGACAATAGTTATGCAACAATACTTCAGCTAACAATGACTACGAAACTACCCCTGCTAACAACTGGTCTTATTATCCAACAATGTTTGCAATTTTTGATGATCAAAAACATTTGCATAGATGGACCAGAAGCACCCCGCTCCACATCTCCCAGAGGAGATTTCGAAGAGTTTCTCGACGGATTGTGCATCCGGAAGTCTTACGCACCTCTATTAAATCTAAGAGAATTAGCTACATGAACAACAAAAGACAAAGAACTGACTAATTTTGATCGCGTGTATGAACATAAAAAAATATAAGAATCATAGCTATAATATACGGTGTTGTCCGGGTTTTCTTCATATACTGGGAGAACTGAAAAAGTGGCAAACCATTACAAAGGGATAAACATTTCTGAAAAGCTTTGTTAGTGAACCACGGTAACCGAAGTAAACATTCCCAAAGTCATTCTTGATGCCCATGCACTATTGTTGCTCGATGATTATTCACCAATTTCGGGCATTTGCCCAGCTCTGACGAACTTTTAAAGTTGCCAATCGTTCAAGTCGAGTCCTGTTTGATATATATATATATATATATACGCAAAATTTAGCGACGATCGGCCCAAAATTGTAGATTTGTATAGAGAACATACATATACATACACATAGACACTGTTTTATATGCAGAGATAAAAGATGGTCTAAAACACGTAACAATAGTCCTGCAGCATTACTACAGCTGACAATGATTATGCAATGATACCACTGCAAACAGTGGGTCCTCAATGTCCGACAATATTTTCAATTTCTGATGGTCAAACAGTTTTACTGATGGTACTACAGCTTTCCAACGACCTATCGCTTTTATTCATAGTTCTTTGATAATTCTTCACTGCTTCCAATATTTATTTATACTTTACATTCATACTGCTGACAATATTTTCATTTATTTATTGCATTTTAAAAATGCGTTTTCGGCAATGAATCATGCATTTGATGTTTTTTAAATATCTTAGAGCCATACACACAATATCATGATTACTTGTTAAAACTGCAATATTTTTTTTATTCTATTTACTACTTTTTTTACTATTATACTAAATACTGCTACTAAATAATAATACTACCTCTACTATTTTTATTAAATCAATCGCAAAATCTGTATACATTTAACAATATGGGTCCACACAATGAATTTTTGTAATTATATTTAGCATAATGTTCGACGAAATAAATGGTATTATGCAAAAAACCATTAAAAAAATCTACCTGAAAGCCATACCTAAAATTAATTCTATAACAAGAAATTCTTTGAATATCGGTTTGTATTCATTCATCCCTGTGGGGATGATATAAGAAAGAATGTTTGTATATGGTTAGTTAACTCCATTGCGATTTACGTGAAATAACTTTTCCGTAGGAAAACAGCTACAACTGAATTAAACATTTAGCGCACGTGTCACGTCAGAGCGCTAAAAAATTTACAAATGCTAAAATATTCCATTTCTAGACGGTCGGCGGAGAGAACATCTTTGTGTAAGTAAATATTGATCGAACACTTGTCTTCGCTCACGATGTCTTGGTGATAACAGAACCAGACAAGCATGCAGTTGAATTCAAATACTTATTCATCGTATAGACGAGACAAAAAAAGGTCAATATTTTTAAATAAACAGCTTGTGCTAAACCAAACAAATGAAGCAAAATCGAAATGAAATAGCTCAAATATTACAGTAGAGTTTCGGCAATTCGAAGACAATGGGACCGCGGCCACCTCCGATCACTGAAAAAACACAGATTATCCAAATATAATAATAAAAACAATAGGAATTTTTTAGGGGGGTAGGACCTAGACTTGTGTATGGGTGACCCTTAGATTTATTTGTTCGTACTTACTATTTGCTCGCGCTCATTTTGCCCTCAGTTCAATGGCTTAGTTCAGTTGGTCTCAAACTTCCCACGGTTCCACGGCTTCTCAGAATAGTAGAGTGGCCATGCATCCCGTATTTCCCGGGACATTTCTGCATTTTCGTGTAATTTTGGCCATCCCGACTTTTTTTTTTTTTGTAAAAAAAATGCCCCGTTTCATCAGGTACATATTTTTTTGTTACCAACTTGAGTTTTTATTTTTATTCAAATCAAGGATTTAAATCTAGTGCCGTCTTATATGGCATGGGCCCGGGCGCCTCAAGAGAAGAGAGAGGGCCTCACAAAAAAGACATCTGGTGGAAATTTTCAAGAATTTGTCTGAAAGGGCCTCAGAAAAATGACTTGGCCCGGGGGCCCATGATGGCCTTAAGATGATGGTCTATAATTTTAAAAAAAAAATCTGGAATTTTTATGAAAAAGAAGTTTAGAAAAGCGAAAAATTACGAGATTATACGAGTTAATACAAGATATTTCCCCAATGCGATTTCTAGCGATTTCTAGGTGTCTCTAGAATGTTTCCTTTCTAGGAATTTCTTGATAGAACGCCCTACAAACGGAAGTGAAAATGAAAAATAAATATGTATCGTTATATCCAAGGTCTTTGCGTTTTTATTGACGTTATAAGCAAGGTTCATAAACATTATTAACCGTGGGAATTAGCCCGGAAGCGTATAAACAAACCTAATACTCTTAGATACATTTAACGAATCGGGAATAGTCACAATGAACCATTATGCCACTCATAGTGAAATACTTGGCGAAATTTACACTTGGTTAAGTTGAGTGATGTTTCCCTCCCCCCAGTGTTATTAAAAACGTAAGGATTGTATTGTATACCCATACTGAGTTGACCTCTGACCATGACGCGTGAAGGGAGAGTTCAATTTCCGAAGAGGGAAAAAACTCGCTAAAATAGCGCAAAAGAAGCTAAAGTTGGAAAATACCAACCTGCTCCTTTTGCCTGCGATCTTTTTACAGAAAGAAGGTGACTAGAATCACCCATCGTGACGTTTCATGACGTAACCAGAGGCCAACTCAGCGTGGGTGTACATCAATTGTTGACGTTATAGCGGAGTAGTCGTTATTTCAATCGAGTTTGGCTCTATTGTTTAAAAGTCACTGATAAAAAGCAACAAATTTATATGCTCAATAAATTAGGCAACAACAAATTAAGCATAATATTTCATTATCATTTTTAGAGTATCGAGACTTTCAGTTACGTTGGTGGCTACGTTGGAATGTGGCTAGGAATTTCGCTGTTGGCTGTATTCGACTTCGTGGAGACTTTGGTGACACTTATCAATTATCCTTGTGGAAAGAAACGCACTAACACCAAGACAACCAAAAAAGTAGCCGCAAGATATTGAAGATTAAGTAGATGAGGAAAATGTTGCAAAAGAAAACCATTTTTTAAGCAACTTATCGTAGGCCAGAAATTGTGAATAGATAATGCTTCAATTTAGATAAAAATGAAATTATTAGAATGAAAATTAATCATCACAATCAATTTTTATTTCTAAGAAGTTATATTTATAAAGTTATATTATACAAGTTATATATTTCATTCATCTTATCCTTTTTTTAATGAAATAACATTTTAAATTTAGGCTTTATGTACAAAAACTGTTTCATCACGAGGTTCTTACTGACATCTAACGGTATATTTAAATATTTTGAATCAGTGTGATCGATCTGCCTGAATGTACGATGGTGGGACTACATTTAATTATTTCCTCATTTATCTGGTTTTTTTTCTGTTAGTCTATGAAATGTATGAGTTTGGTCAAAACATTTTTATAAGCATTTTTATTTCAGTTCTTTTCTTTATGTCAATGTAAAATGTTACTTATTTTTTTATTTGATTATCAGTATTCAAATTCATAAAATGAAATAAATTCCAATGGTTTTAGAAAGATTTGAAAATTATTTCCTCCGAATGACTCAAATACTTGTTTTTATTAAAAAAAGAAGTTTTTTTCTTCTTTTTAACGTAACTTAGGAACTTGTCTTCAATTACGAGTTGCTTAAAGTACTTACGAGGCACTTAAATATGAAGATTGACCAATAAATTCGTAAATAGTTTAAAAAATCATAAAAATTGAAAGAATTTTGGTACAACTGAATGCGGTTTGCATAAAAATCATTCTCACGAAGTGGGGATTTTTTTGGGTTTTCAGAAAAAAATTTGTTCAAATTTTTGTTAGCTGTTTTACGTCAATTAATTTTGTCGCTGCCAAATCATATGATTTCGGACTTGAACCTTTCTTCAATCTCTTCTGCGTCCGAAATTTTCATAGAGCTTCTGCTGGTGATTCCATACCCATGCGATAAAAGGGTGTCCGTTATCGGTAGGTTCTGCTATAGCTGCGATTTTAATTATCATTGGCAACCTCTTCGGCAATTTTTTCTATGACGATCACCGATGTCCAGTTATTTCACGTATTTACAACGTAAATTTCCTCTAATAAAAATGAAATGTCGCCTGTTTATGAGTGAACTGGATGACCATATTACTAAGAGAAAAATACGGAAATTGGGTATCCCAAATACGGTGAAATGTCGAATGTTTCCGAAAATGATACCCGAACGTAAGCAAAACTACAATGATGAAGTTAATGAAGAACTACCAAATGCGGGAAATGAAGTGCTATTACTAATCGCAGTGGATTAAAATACAATTCTATGACGATCACCAATACCCAGTTATTTCACGTATTTACAACGTAAATTTCACGTAATTTCCTCTAATAAAAATGAAATGTCACCTGTTTATGAGTAAACTGGGTGACCATATTGCCAAGAGAAAAATACGAAAATTGGGTATCCCAAATACGATAAAAGTTGAGCATAATAAAACGTGAGATGAATATTCATATTTTTAGTCATAATTATCACAAAAAGTCTATAATTTGGTAAAATAATTTTAATCAGCGATTTAAATGAATAACAAAAAATTTAAAAAGGCTTTGTTGAAACTCTGCAGGAACAATAGGGACATTTTTATTTTTTTTTAAATGTGAAAATGGACAGTTTCCAGGGGAAATACGTGATTATATCCCGGAAAATACCGATAATATGGTCACATATGAAATGAGAAACAACTTGAAATAACAGAAACCTAGACTTGTGCTGCCAGCTACCAGATATGATAATAACTACATATGATTCTACAAAAAGAAATAAATAATTGAAATTTTAGATGTACCGAAAAATTTAAAAAATTAGTTTTTGAGTGCGTACCTTGGCTGACCATATTTCCTCGAGAGAAATACGGGACATCGGGATTCCAAATACGGGAAAATACGGGACATCGCCAATTATCGCCAGAAACGATGCCAAAACCAAACAAAGTTGCCAAATATTGTTGAAATTACGGAAAAATCACAATAATGGGAAATGATGCATTACTGCAAATTGCAGTGGATTAAAATGTATTCCACGAAAAAAAAACCGTTTACCAAAGCAAATGTGGGAGATTAATATTCCATATATAGTTGTAACTATCATAAAATAATTTATGAGTTGAAAAATAATCTCAATCTTCGACTTCAATAAAGAATAAAAATTCAAGTAGGTGTCGTGTGAAATACGGGAAAACCGGGACACTTTTGCCAAAAAGTCGGGACGGCCAAAAAAACAGAAAATACCGGGACTGACCCGGGAAATACGGGACGTATGGTCACCCTATGCGTACCACAAAAAACGAATAACGATATAACAATTTTCTTCCAGAGTCACATTTTATTTCTTTTCATACTCAACAGATGGCAGAAGGAGTTCCATGGCTGATTATTTTATTGCTTCTTTTTCCCTATTGGAAAAAAAGTTTTACTTTCGATTCATCAGATGGCAGCATAGGTTTCGATTTCATTCTGTATGGTGTTAATACACAATTACATGACATGACCATATGACCTAGATTATTTCATGCTTTTCACCGACCTGAATTTTTTAATTGAAGTGTGTCGTTATTTCCAAGTCATTTTTAAACGTATAAAATGTTATCATATTTGAACCTGAAAGTTTTTAGGAACATTTAAATACCTAAAGATGAATTATTTGCCGTATTTTGTCCGCTTCTTTTTTTTCCTCATCAAAATGGAATTGATCGTCAATGACGTCATTAAAAAAAACAACTCAAGAGTGAGATCGGGATAAAAGAGTTTATCGATCGTACTATCCGTTTCCTGCGTCCGCTCAAGTATGTTTGTTTACATGATGGATGGGGTTATGGCTTGGTAAAAGACGCCTTCGTCCCCTTTCGAAGGAGATGAGTTTATCCAAGCTTTTGAAATCACTCGGAGACAATCTAATTAAGAACGATGGCGCTTCGGTCAAAACGGAGTCGATCTGCGCCAGCAATGACGTCCTCGGACTCTACTTCGCTTCGTCGTCTTCTTCGTCGTTCACGTCGAAACTGAAGGATCTCTACGCCAAGTTGAAGTCATCAAACAACGATGATGAAGGAGCACCGATGTTCGAAGTCGTCTATATAAGTCACGATGCGGATGAAAAACATTTCGCCATTCACACGAAGGGTGCTCCTTGGTACTCCTTGCCGTATACGGACAAGGAACGAAAGGTACAGCTAATCTAAATACTCCATTTTTTTTTTGTTTCCTTTATCGATCTTGATGATATGAATAGTGTTGCTGATCCCCATTCACAGCTCTTTAGAGGTAAAAAAATGGCGTAAAAACGCAAAATCTAAATTCATATGAATTACATGGGAATATATGCATATGAAACCATAGGGGAAAGAAAGATTGGTGTACCTGATTATAAAATAGTTCAAAAAATTACCGCTAGGTGGAAGTACACCGCTGTGAGTGGTGATGCACTGCAGTCTGAATAATATTTTCATGCTTTGTGTGTGAAGTATGAAAACATTTGAACTGATTCGCTACGGTATCGACATTGCACAATAGGTAAGGCCTTCGGCAGTTTGTTATGTTCGATACCAGGGTTAGTTCCCAAATATCATTCTGTAGCACAGTTTCTGATTACTGCAAAGCAATAACATGTTTCCGCCATTGTGCGGTCGTGTAGGCATCATGCTCGACTCTCATCCTGAGGATCCAGGTTCGAACCCCTTTGATGGGGCTTCACAGTGGTGGTCGGCTGAAGTTGGTTTTCTGCAGTTTTCAATCTTCAAGGCATGATTAAATATTCAATCATTACACTTCACTCATAGTTGGAAAAATTTATGGCAGCACTACACATAAACAAGCATTATGCAGAAACTAACTTCATTTTAGGTTTGCAATACGTGCACACACATTTCGCCATGTACCAGTTCATTAGAAATTCTATAGAGCAGGGGTTCACAAACTTTTTCCACCTATGGCTCCCTTTCTCTTAATGAACCCTTATCCATGGCTCCCCAGAGCAGTTAAATGAAGAAACAGTGCCCCTGACAAAGGCTGGAGGTGCACCAGGGCACCGTGATGCACAGTTTGAGAACCTCTATCATAAAGGAATGTGTACGAGGTGTATGTACACAGGATGCCTATGTGCTCATCCTTAGTGACATCACTTTTCCGAATTTTAACAATATAGGGCATCACTATTCTGACCGAGAAAACTGGCCAGAACAATAGTTTTCCCCCAATTAAATAAGAACTGCAAAAAACAAAAACTGAGAATTTTGAGAGCTTTGGTCAATGGAGGAAAACAACAAAAACACTTGTGGTAATGAAGATAGGTTATATGTTTAAAGTGGAGAAAAAGCATTTTCTACGAGAAAATGAAAAATAATTCTGGGAACCTGCAAAGGGAGGGGGCGACAAAAATGTGACTTTTCCGAAACGTAGGAGAACGCTCAAAATGACATTAAAAAGGGGATGTCTGGTAACTCTAGTGATACCCGAAAGATTTACTGCCATTGTCTGCCAGGCTCCCATTTGAGCCCTTGGTGATCGGTTGAGTTTTTGCCGCCGTCAAAGTGACTGTGTTGCGGACTCCTAGTCGCGCCACTCAGCAATGTATTGCCGTTGTCGACCGGCACAGATGCAGGCCAAAGTGACTTTGTGTTGCCAGCTGCTCCCAGTTGAGATCCCAGTTCAGTGTTCGGTTGACCTAATTGGGAATATTGACAGTCAAAAGGTTTATTCCGATAGAGTCATAATTATCTTACCATAAACAGGGGTAATTTTGGGCTTTCAATTTACCAATCAATGCCATGTGTTTTATCAGTTTCCTGCTACTGATAAAATGTATGGCATTGACTACTTCACCTCACACCTACTCCAGTCATATCACCATATTGCAATTTATTGCCATTAATGAGTTCAGTTGGAAGTGAAGACACCATCTATCAGTGGTCTCATGAAGTTCGTTAGGGGAAAATATCTTATTTTCTATATTCTTCCCCAGTTCAAATCTGGAACCTGACGGCAACTTTCACTGTGGTACTCCAAAGCAGAACGTTTTGCATTGTTCCGAAACGAACCCTCAGCTGACTGGAAATGTTTTGACACTAAACATTCCCATAATAGTGTTTCTTCACTACACTATTGAAATTCTTCCAGATTGTTTTGCAATGCACGTCACGGATTGTAGCATATTCTGCTTTAGGGGGATGGTAGATGAGCATCTTACCAACACGGAAGTAGGCTGAAAATGGGGCATTTAATAAAAAAAGATGAAACAGTCAAGAGTTATGGGAGTATCCCATAAAATACCGATCATATAGTCACTCTTTATCTGCAACTGTCTGGCCTGCAAGTGGTAGAAATACCAGTTATCTGGCCCGTTGACTGAGAAGGTTATGCACCCATTCTCATAGATTACGTCTTGACTAATTGAAAGAACTTTTAGGCGCCAACCAAGCATATTTCTTTTCTAAGCAAAACAATCCAAAATAGTTTTTAGGGACGTTCTTGGACATGTTTTTAAATAATTTAAGTTGGTCTGTCTTTTTTTTTAATGGTCTTATTAATTATCATAATCCTCTGCAATTTCTTTTCAGACGACTATAAACAAAGCCTTCAATGTTCAAAACACTCCTTCATTATTACTCATCGACACAAAGTCAGGGGATATAATCACCAGACACGGATATTCTTGTTTACTCGATGATCCTGATGGCATTCGGTTTCCTTGGAAAATTCCTAACCCTATCGAAGTGCTCAATGAAATCACCCTAGTTGCTGCTGATGGCAAGAAAGTCGATTTCAAGTCCATGGAACCAAGTATCAAAGCCATATATTTTTCAGCTCGCTGGGTGTGTTTTAATATTTTTTTCGTAATATTTCCTTATTGTTATCATCTGTATTTTTGAGCATAGTCCACATCAGGGTTTAAGCTGGATAAAAAATTCCTATTGCAAACAAGCAAAAATGGGAGGAAAAGCTTTAGCAAAATGCTACGATGCTAAGGGGCCATTCAATTATTACGTCAGCAGATTTTTATCCATTTTTGACCCCTCCCCCCTTGTCAGCAAAACACTGACTCCCTCCACCCCTTGTCAGCAAAACTTAGTTAGCAGCTTAGAATATTTCATACCTTCAAAAAGGGTGGTTGATCACGTAAGCAACCCTCAACCCCCCCCCCCTGCCATCAAAAGTCAGCAAATCCGAAATCCCCCCCCCCCGATGCTGACATAATACTTGAATGACCCCTAATGTAATAATTGATGGTTAGATGTCTACACGTTGCCTACCTCCTGTGTGCATTTTTGCGAAAGTGGCTACTACTTTTTTCGCATTCTACGATTTTCTTTCGCATTTTGTGAAAAATGCAACCGCATCTTAAACCCTGGTCCACATGTGAAAAAAAAGACGAAGTTATTCAAAATAATTGTTTTCTCTTATATAGCCTAAGTATATTTTTGATTACTGGTGCAAAGCAGACTTGTTTCTTATTAACTCGCCCAACAACTGTTATTCTCACGGGATTAAAATTGTTCCTTTTGTTTAGAATATTTGGAAGCTCATAATTCTCTATAGGGTGAAAAAAAATTTACTTGACGAATGCAAATAACTGTCAGTCATTTCACTGACATGTAAACAGGTTTTGGGCCCTGATGCCGGCTTTTTTTTCTATAAGACTAGGCTATGGGACTACTTTATTAAGAAGAAAAATGTGTAGTTTAACGCTCAAATTTTAAATTTATACTGTACTCACTTGAATGAAACAAGCCAATTACAATCCAAAAAATGATCTGTTTATCTGTGAAATTTCCCTTTTGTCACACGCTGCCCTCTATCTCCGGTGCGTGTATATAATAAGGGTGGACTTTAGAGAATATAGAGGGGTTTATATATAACAAGGCTTGTCAAATCCCATACACTAGATTGCCATGACGACAAAAAAAATTGGTGCTTAAAATGTTCTATAAGTAGTTACTAAATTGGAGTCTGGGAACAACACAAATTTTTTTAAATTGATATCAGCATATGTACTGACATCACATAGGATCACTATGTTGTAGAAAAGTCGGAAGAAACATTATTTTGGATCTGTTTTTCACTGAGAAATTTTTTCACTCCCGAAATATTGTTCTGGGCCCACTCCCCTAATCAACGTCCTCACCACAAAATTGCATTAATCTGTCACTGCTAGGGCATAGATTTTTATAGATTTGCTACGGTCTAGTTTAGGGTATATAGAAAATTTAGAGAAAAGTATATATTTGCATTCCATTTGATTCTGGATGCCAAACCCCTGGTTAATTGAGGCTCTATAATGTGTGTTAGACAGCTGTTCTTGTGACTGGTAGCATGAACGTACCTGAATGTTCTACTACAGTCGAATCCCGTTTTAACGAATACTGTTATAGCGAAAATCTCGTTTTAATGAACACTTTTTTAATCCCCCAAATAAGTTTACATAGTAACAATGCTAGGTAACCTGAAATTCCTTTATAACAAAATTTCACTACAACGAAGTGATTTCTCCAGTCTCCTGGAGTTCATTATACAGGATTCGACTGTACTTCCGCAACACCAACTCCAGTCAAATCACCATATTGCAATTTATTGCCATTAACGAGTTGGGTTGGAAATGCAGCCACCATCTATCAGTGGTCGCCTCAAGCTCATGAGTAAAAATATCTTGTTATCTATATTCTTTCCCTGGTGCAAATTTGGGACTTGACTGCAACCTCCACGGTTGTAGACGAGCACCTTACCACCACGCCACTCGGGCCCTACCTGAATTTCCTAAAACATTTGATTTTACCCCCAAAGCAAATGGTACAAAAAATTCTTTTGTGTGATGTAGATTAAGAACATAGTGATGGGCTTTTTTTCATTGGATTATGGAAGTTTAATGGGATATTGTTGTGCATTTCTATATATTAATGGATCCATTTATTTTATGTGTAGTGTCCACCCTGTAAAGCCTTCACCCCACTCCTGATAAGACTCCATAATAAGCTGCAAAAGAGATCGTGTAAATTTCAAGTGATTTTTGTCAGTTCAGATTTGAGCAAACAATCTTTCCAGCAATATTTCTCATCAATGCCATGGTTGGCTGTGCCTTATGAATACGAACAACAAAGGAAGGATCTTGCCAACTTTTATGGAGTAGGAGGTAACACTACTATTTTGTATAATTCACATTTCTTTTAATATTAAAGTGAAACCTCACTATAACAATATTTTTTCCAAGTCTTGTTTGGAAGTTTCATACTCTTATGTTAAACTTCTGCCTCTCAATATAACGATAATCCCTCTACAATGATTGATTTTCTTTGTCCTTAGAGTATTGTTATATCAAGGTTTCACTGTATATTAAAACACTTTTATTTATTGATTTGTTTTCAAAATACAGTTCATATGAGTGCAACACTTTTTTTATAAACAACATTTATGCATCTGTCAAACTGTCATATAACATTGAAATTTAAACAATGTCATGAAAAATTTTCTACTCGTGTATTTTGTAAAATACAAAGTGTTTCAGAAATATGTGTTCAAACTCTCAGTCTTTTGCACTTTAGTGTCAAAAATACCTTTGAGTGTTTGATGACGTTTGGCCTGTTCACCAGTTCTTCAGGGCACTATCATTTGTAAATAAATCTCCTTCTGAAATAGCATGAAGATAAGCAAATTCATAAATGCAGAGATAACTTATATGCATTTTGCATATGGAGTAGGACAGTGTTTCCCAACCTTTTTTTAATATCCTGGACTCCGTACAATGCCTTTTAATGCTTCGCAAACTCAGTTGCATCAGGAAGTCAATTTTGACTTTTCTCCCTCCCATAAAATCTGAAATGTATTTTTTATAATTTGCATATCATAAAAAATTGAATAAATTACAATTTCACAGTGCTAAATGTGCAATTCATGCAATGGTAGTGGATGGAAATGATCCTGTGGGCCCATAACGAAGTGCATATGGACCTGGGGGGGGGGGGAGATTGCATGGCTACAAGTTAAAAAAACACTGGAGTAGGAGATGGAAATGGATAAGCACCTGTAGGCCTACCTGATGAGACAAGTCTGAAAATGGTCACCCGAGGATTGCTTAATGGGGTTACATCGAAATACTATTGTTTGACAGCCAATTAAAAAGTAATTAAACACCAAAATTCAGGCATCTGCTCTTCCATTTCCAATATGGAAGACAGATGATAATGCAGCTACATGATTCTGTTTTATGTACTGTACTTTTTCAGAGCTGCTGTGGTGGTCATAGTGACGGACTCGCATCACGAGGATCCGGGTTCGGACCCCACCGGCGTCACAGTGGTGGTCGCTGAAGTTGGTTTTCTGTGGTTCCCAACTTCAAGGCGCGAATGCGAGCCGATGTCCCTGTTAAAAGGTCTCGCCACAGAGGGCAACAGGCCTACAACGTTACAAATATTTAATCATTACACTTCACTCACAATTTGAAGTATAGATGGCAGCACTAAAATATCAGACACAACACTAGCTACTCACTCAGACTGTTAGGTGCACTCACTTTATTCCAGACTCTGCCATGAAGCTGGGCTGGAAGAGATCTCGGCAACGGGATAAGTCCAGTGGCAGAGACCTTGGCGTTCATTCATTCATGTACTTTTTCAGAGGTTTATTTAAATTGCATTTCTATGTATAAAACACTGTATATATTTTTAAAATATCTCAGTTCTGACCATAACTGAGTAGCTTTCCCTTTTGTTACTACAGTTTACTTCCCTACATTATTCCAAATATGAAACAGTATAGAAATGCTGTCTGAAACCATGCAATTTCCACATCCACAACTTTGAATTTTTTTTCATTTCATGAACGATTTATGTGCCTCATCTCAAATTTTATTGCACGCTGTCACTCGTACCTGTGTGATTTAGTTATTTTAGCTTAAATGTGATTTGAAATTGATGAGACTATGTATATAACTCAGATTTTCCATCCCATAATAATATAGGAATTCCTAGTCTTGTTATTTTGGATGAAGACAATTCTATCATTACCAAAGATGGAAGGACGGAAGTCAATGATGATCCTGATGGAGAGGTATGCTCAATCCAATTTTGTTTCCCGTGCCATAATAATATCAAATAAGTATACTATTTGATACGAGTAAGTACATAATGAGGTAGCTCAAAGCAAGAGGTTTTGAGGTATATTTTTCTCCAATCAATAATATATTTAATGACAAATTGAGCTTTGGTTGTTCATTAGTCAAGAATTTTCTTGTTATGGTTAATTTCTCAACAAAAGCACTGTAGCATTCAGTGAGCATATGTTGTGGGGAAAACAAATTTAATTCCAGAATTACCTTTTTTTCACAAATGAATGTAATTTCATTATGAAAGAAGTATGAATACAAAATATTGAGCATGTAGACACTGACTTGAACCATTTGATGAACTGTGGTCAAGCAGAGCCACCCTAAGCGGTGTGGGGTTGCATCGTGGCCATCATACTTTGTGAGGCCTAGCACTTGATGTAAATTATTGGAGACTTTCACCAATTCTCAAATTATTTCTTAAAATGATTTAATTCCAAATTTTCATCAGTTCTGGAATTATTTCTTTTCTTAATTCTGATATTTTTAATTTTTTCTGAATTTCCACAAAAAATATAATTATTTATTTCACCAATTCTGGAATTGTTTCTTTCATTAATCTGTCATCATTCTGTCTTTACAAGTTGTTTATTTTTCAATGGTAAGACTAAAGTCATTCATAAATGTTTCTGAGCATTTTTATTGATGTAGTTCTGTCTGTTTGATGATCAGTTTATGTTATGTTTACTCTCACTATGCAATGCATGTGAATAGCATAAATTATTATTTAGCCTACCCATTTTAGTCTGATTATTATAATGAATTATCTTTTGCATTCTTTTATAATTCATTCAGGAATTTCCGTGGAGACCAAAACTTGTTGATGAACTATCAGAAAAACATGTGACAAAACTTAATGAAGAACCATGTTTGATACTTTTTACAGGTAGAGCCAGTGTATTTGAAATATGCTAGAATTCATTCTTAAAAGATTCCTTATTCATGTTCTCATTTTTTTGTGCAGGTATAAAAACTCTAGGGTATTTTAGGAAAAAATTTTAGTTATATTGCTTTTTCTAGCAATTCTGATGACCATAGTGAGGCATTGAGTATTCACTTTGTCTACCAAATATTACATAAAAGCTGATGATTCGCTTCCTCTCACTGCGAGTATCTTAATGTGTTCAGCGGCCTGGTCCAAGCATTATTAGAGCTCTTTTCATTATTTTAATTCATGAAAAACCAAATTGAAAAATATGTACATTGTATGTATAAATACCCTTCAATAGTTTAAGGGCCCTTGTTTGATTTGGGCTACTTCCCAAGCTCTCTCTCCTTGGGCCCATTCATATCACAAGCCCAAGACTACTATTACAAAAGCTTTCTTTCAAATTGAGCACAACTTGGGTCTATCGCCATGGGCAATTTACTACCTACTGAGTTGTGCTGGAACTGTAAATTTGTGTATCTAGTGTTGTGTCTGATTTTTCAGTGCTGTCATCTATACTTCAGAAGTGAAGTGAGGGAAGTGTAATGATTGAACATTTGTACTGTTTGTAGGCCTGTGGCGAGACTTTTTAATTGGGAGATCAGCTCGCATTTGTGCCTCAATGTTAGGAATTACAGAAAACCAACTTCAGCCGACCACACCACTGTGGTGATGGTGGGGTTCGACTCAGGTCCTCATGATGCAAGTCTGTCACTATGATCACCACAGCTGCCTATTACAAAACCATACATGCACCTCGTATATATTCCTCTGCTGTATTTCTAACAAATTGGTACATACTGGAACGTGTTGTGTATATATACATGGCCCTAACAAGATGATGTCAGAGTTACCTCGTGTTCAAGCACTAGCAAGAACACAAAACAAGCACCTCAAGAAAGACCGTTTCACCTTCTGTTGTGCATTCATGCAAACAAGGATTCTGCAAAGTGAAGCCTCTTGCTCTTTTGTATCATCTGAAATACTTGAGCCTTAATATTAAGTAAGTAAAAATAACAGTAGTATAAAATAATTCAACTTGTACTTTATTTGAAAGAAAAAAAAAAAGAATCATCAAGTGTGAGGGAAATGGTTGGAGTATAAATTATTTGAGTTTCATTATTTCTTATGGGGAAGTTTGCCTTGATGCACGAGTGTTTTGGATTACAAGCGTGTTTATGGAATGAAATATGCTCCTAAACACAAGTTCCACTGTTTTTTGTATTTATCACCACGTTGGATGATCATTTCAGAGCATCATTTTTGAAGAATTTGCTTTTAGGAAATGAATAGTCATTCTCATTGCCTTGCTTTATGAAGCATATTCTGTGTAAAATATGAATTTATTATTTTAAAGGGGCTTCTGAGGAGAAAGAGCTCGATGCTGCCCATTACTTACTCTTACCGGTTGCTGAGGAATATAAAGCTAGACAACAAAGAGCACTTGCTGAAGCTACATCGATTCCACAACTCAACTTTTTTTATGCAGGAGATGTAAGCATCTATCAAATTATTAACACAGCTAATGCAATGAATGTAACATTTGGTTGACATGAGGCTGATTTAAGGTGGTTCAAGCAATATAATAAAAAATGCTAATTTTCATTTTTTTTCTTTTTTTAGGCAGAAATTTGTGATTCTGTCCGTGACGTTGTTCAAATGGAAGACCAATTGCCTTATGTTGTCATACTTGACATGGTTAACTGCCGGAAGTTTGTGTTGGAAGGTAAAAAAGAAATAAACTCTGACGTCCTTGGCAAGTTCATGCGGGATTACCTTTCGTCTAAACTCTCATCACATACAGTTGAGTTATGAGATGCTATTGCTTTGCATTTATATATATTTTATGGATGTGATTTTCTTTTCAGTCTGAAGAAAATGTTACTTAGGTTTGCGAATGCCATTTTATCAAGATTTCTAGAGTTTTTCTGTTCAAGGCCAAAGAATATATTAGGTTAATGGGAAAGCATAAGGCAGTTAATTAAAAAAACCCTGCCTCATATTTCAGTGTTCCTAGGTTCAATTCCTAAACTTATATTCAGTGTATCTGTACCACACAATACTTTTAATCAGAGTATTTTAGATTTCATACCAGAGTATTTCATTTTTAGATTTCTTTGAGAACATAATTTTTTTTTGTGTATGATCTTGACGAAAATGGTTTATTTTAGAATTCTGTAGGTCATATAGGGGTGGTAGTGGCCAATCTTTTACTCATTTATGCCATTATCAAGACCACAAAGCTTATGTTTCCTTATCTCTAATGTATAAATTATTGTGCTGGCCCCCCTCACCTATTGTTGCTTTCATTTTTAGGATTGCCAGATGTCCCATCTACAGTTGAATCTCTTTTTCTTGAAAACTCAATTTCTCAAAAACTCTACCTCGAAAAATAAAAAAAAAATCCTTCCATTTACTATGTATTAAATGCATTTTCACCTCTGTCTCGAAGTAATTTTCGAAAAACTATCTCAGAGGCCAAGCCCAATGATAGTAAAAATAAAACGCAAACACAGAAATTCCTTTTCTTTTGCATAAATCTGGCTTTTCTCGGAATGTGAAAGAAACTGATAAGAAATGATTATTCGTACATATTAAAGCCCATTGTGTTAATAGACCTTATTGATCATAGACGGATACTATGATTGACAATGGGCGAAAGTCTTGTTTAGCATGGCAAAAAGTCAGCCAACAGACAATTCAAAATTGCTTCAAGGAAGTTACAGGTTTGGAATCAGTTATCTCATATCTCAGTGATGAAGGATCAGATTTGGTGGTTCACACAAATCTTGGAACAATTTTGAAGATGAAATTTCGGAACATTGGGGCATTACTAAAAAACACTTGAAGCTAGAAATTACATTTTCCAATTTTATGGAAATGGAAAAGTTTAATATAAACTTGCAGCACCTTGACTGATACCAAAATTATTGCTGAATTTATGGCTGCCTCGGGTGACGAAATTGCAGAAGAAAATGATTCAGAGGAATTAGAAAAAGGTAACAGTGAAAAATGCCTAAATACATACTGTAAAAACGCTGCACCATTTTCTGGAGCAAACTGAGAAGATAGGGCCCAAAACATTTGCAGCTCTTGCTAGGTATAGATGAACTTGTGAAGGCTCAAAGAGCAAAAAATATGTATCAATCTAAGCTTACAGATTATTTTAAATAAGGTATGTAAATAAAATGGAATTGAACAAAAAATATTTTAATGCATTTGCATACAGTGTGATTGAACATTGATTGTGTAGCTTAAACTAATAATTTTATTAGTCTGTAGTAAAACATAAGTACAGTATTTTTTGTTTTTATCAATCAAATTTTTTTGCCATTTCTGGCGTGTTTTTCCTTCTTGTTCCTACTCAAACAACTCTATTTCTTGAAAACTATCTCGACATTTTTTGAGGTCCCGTCTCATCAGTTTCAAGATAGTGAAGTTTGACTGTATAAATGGGATTGTCCTGTATTTTAAAGAAATCTCTCAGTGTCCTGATGAACAATTTCAACCAAATTTGAACGAAATATTTCTTCCTAATTTTCTTAAAATTATTTTCATGAACTTGTACACTGATTCAGTGTTGTTATGGATTCATTGCATAGGTTTGAAACTTGTCACTTCTGTGTAGCTAGATTCATTGACTAGCACAAGATAAGCATGATTTTAGCGGTAGACTGAGAAAAATTTCCCTATCTACAAATATTTTTCATCATTTTGAAAATTTTTGCAGTAAACCTTCGCATGTTAGTACCAAGAGCTTGGCCATTCTGATATAGAGTGCAAAATAGTGATGTTTTACTGCAAATCCTTTGGTTTTATTTAGAATATAAACTCAGGGCCTTGTACACACATTCCTCTAGGGAATTTCTAACGAATTGGTACATGTTGGAATGTACATGTTGTGAACTTAACATGAAGTTTGTTTCTGTGTAATGCTTGTTATGTGTAGTGCTGCCATAAATTTTTTTAACTATGAGTGAAGTGTAGTGATTGAATAATGTACTGTTGCTCTCTGTGGCGAGACTTTTTAATGGGGAGATCGCATAGCTGCCAAGTCTCCCGAATTTTATCTTCATCCCTCGACCTCCCAAAAAGTTCTTAAATTTCCAGAATTTTTACGAAAATCACAAAAAATCCCTAATTGTCCCTAAAAATGATCTAATTCATTTTAAAAAAATCACTGCTTATGAAAACAAATCCTAAGAAATTTCTTGTGGGGAGGAAGCCTCTTTTTTTTTTTTCTCCTTTCGAAATGACGTCAAACGTTGTAAATGGGAAAATTCCCTTTTTAAGGAAGTTTTACAAACCCTCTGATGGTAACAAGAAAGTTGTTTGTCTTATCGTGCTGGGAAATAGCTTAGCAGCCAATAGTCCTGGATAATAATTGAAGATTATAGTGTCGCGTATGTGGTCAAAATTTCTTTTGTTGAAGTTACGTACGTGCGGTATAAAAAAACATGACTACTGATAAGCAAAAACATATTTAATCAATTTTAAAGATACTTATTCAACGATGAATTTCCTTTCATCAAACTTTCCAGAAAAGGTCTGATTTTTCCTTTTTGCTCAAGTTGTGCTACGGACATAAACATTGGTCATTCATGGAAAGACTGCCATCATCACTCATGTGAAATGAAAAAAAAAAAAAAAAAACATCATGCAAGTTTCACAAAAAAAGTTGGTGTTCTTCAGAAATTGACACTTTTTTCCCTTCATTTTGGGGTCATTCGCACAGAATGCTTGTTCACAGCGTTTCTGATTGAACACAATATTCATTTAATTTTCTTAGATCACCATTTTGAAGTTTTGGCCTCCAAGTTCACTTGTTTTTTGCGTAGGGATTTTATTCCCAAGGGTTCAACTTTCATGTGTGTAAAATCCCTTTTGTATTTATTAGGGAGTGGTTTTAGCATAAAATACGGGTTCGCGTGAAAATCTCCAGAATTTTCATTTTCAAAAGTTGGCAGCTATGGCTTGCATTTGCGCCTCGAAGTTGGAAACCACAGAAAACCAACTTCAGCTAACCACCACTGTGGCGATGGTGGTGTTCGTCACTATGATCACCACAGCTGCGCTCAAGCCCAACTCAATATAGGACACTCTCCTACTATATCAAAGGATTTTGTTGAAATATTTTCCAATGTGGGAGTACAAGTAAAATGGCACGACATTGCTTGGAAGGGAATATAAAAAATTCGTGTTATAAAACTTTACTGCAGCTGGGCAGCAAAATCACTTTTGTCTTTACTTACGAAAATCCTAGATATGGTCTTGCCCCCTGAATAGAAAGTGACTGCAGCGTGACAAAAAATGGTCAAATGAATCTCATGAATTTTGATAAAACTACAGACTTTCATGTTCTCATTTCTCTTTAACCATTGCGTTCAGGCAGATGTCACACGAATGTTGCATGCACATACATGATGGTTTACAAATGTTTTGGGTGGGGAGAGGTGGCAAAAATCTTTTTTCAAATATAAAGCCAGTTCATGTGCAAAAAAAATACTCATGTGATGAACGCCTGAATTACATAACTTTTTTACGAACAAAAATAATTATGATCATCTGGCATTGGTCTTATTCTCCCTTGATTTTATAAAAGCTTATTTGTTACAGATAAGGGATGCATTACTGATAACTTTCGTGCTTTTTTACTATATCAAATGTTCCCATGTGCTCAAGATCACAAAGTCTGATTATTTTACAATTGTTCAACTTTTTTTTTAGTGTATGTATACAAACAGCAGACTGCCGAGTTGCTATTATTGATCTGTATTTTATTGTTTTGCATTTTTTTTTAAAACTAGTCTTTCAGTATTTTGTTTTCCTCTGGGATGTCTTGCAATATTTTACAAGGGCTATTATTATTTTTTGTATATGTGCTTGAGTATTCATTTTATATATTTTTATATGCTTTGTTGTATATATACATTGTTTTCTTTATACTGTTTTTATATTTTTAATTCGGCTATGAACGCTTATTTTTATGCTTGCGTTTTTTGTCTTAACTATAATAAAAGGGGGAAATTTATATCACCTATGTTTGTAAAAGCGAAATAAGCGTTCAAATAAGAAATTTTATTTGGGATCAGATCAATTAATGAAACTGATTGTATAATCACTGAATCGAACAAGATGGTACTTTTATTTGTTAACCCCTTTACGATCAGGGACAAAACATTTCGTCCAAATACCAGTGTAATAAATTCAATCCAATTTTCTTTCCTCACCAGCATGAAGCTTTATTTTAAACTTATCGAGCCAAAAAACATTTTTGTTCATTTTTCCTGTACTCAAAGGTATGCCCAGCCAAAATTTGAGTTTCGTTTTCCGGACCCTCTACAAAATACATAAAGCTATAAATTTGGTATTTCATTTCTGATAAATTAACTACCTTCTCACAAAATTAATGACCATTCGTAAAAATAAGGAAAATTTTCACAAAAATATGACCCTACAAGATAAAATCTGGAAAAACTTTAATAGAGTGATTCTGTGCCCGCATATAATGTACCTTTCTATTATATACATGTAAGAGTAACTTACATGTATATAACATGTGCATGAATAACATATATGAAAAACATGTACTGTCTTTTTCTAACATGCAGTTAGTTTAGGACAAGGTTACCAGATTTATCTCAATTTGACAAAAAGAAATCCAAATTTGCTGCCAAAATCTTTTACATGAAGGGGTTAAATCAGTATTACACTGTGTACATGTAAAAAAGAATACGCGAGAATTCTTATTTTACATTTTGTTTCCCAAAACCACAAGTATTGTATTTGGTTGAATTCTTTCATACTTTTCAATTTGAAAGAAATGGTCCGCAATCACTTGCATACTTAACCACAGAGTATTTAGAAGGGTGTTAGGTCCATACCTATATTCAGTCTTTGTCAGAATCTCTCCAACTCCAGAGACCATTGTTAGCAAGTCCTCTGGGAACCAGAAAAAATTATTTAATCTTCCAAATTTCAGCAGTCAGAAAAATCCATACTTTTCAAGAGAAAAAATTGTTTATAAAGAATTTATCTGGAAAACATTGTGTGGCCAGAATTCCCCCCCCCCCTCCCCTAGAAAATTAGGTCACCATTACACTAAATCATAGTGTTTTATTTTAATAAGGAAAAGAAATCAGTCCAGCAGACTGCATTAGTTTGGCCGTAAATCTGTCTGCCATCTTCATTTCCAGTATAGTATATAATGATGGATAATTAAACCTACAGTAGGATGATGATTAGCAACTTTGCACCTGTTGGTGACGTCGTGTATAAAATACCTATTTCGGTTTGAAAAATTCCTTTTATATTTGTCTGAGGTTTTGGTATGTAATCGGATCAGCACGAAAACCCAATTCTCATTCAATATGGAGTTGGCAGCCCAATCTTTTCTATCAAGGGTCCTGTTTTTTTTTTTTTGTGTGTAAAGGGTCATTAATTTTGTGGAAAATGAAATAATGCAGTGACTTTTTCACAAATGAAAAATAGCGAAGTTTATGATTTTTATTTAAATTTTCTGAAGGGTCTGCAAAACAGGTCCCTGCCTATAGTAAAATGCAAAAAATGACAAACTGGGCTGGAGCCCCTTTTGGCATAGTTATAAAAAAATAAGTAAACAAAGGAAAATGTACACAAATATTCCGCCTAATTCTCATGACCAAATCAAGATCAGGTTAGAGTCTTCCAGGACAACCAAAAATTATAACTTCCTATATTCACAGATTGTATAGAAAAAAAAAATCAGATGACTTTCAAGATATTTTTTTGGCCTTTTTTTCACAAATTGTAATTCAAAAGTCATAGATAAATTATGGAAGAAAACAAGATATTAGAAAGATTTGATGTGCCTACATTCAATATATTTGAGAATCTGATAGTTTAAATTCTGAATTTTTAAAACAAAACAGAATATTTACCCAAACAACGTTCACAGCTGAATGGTTAGGATAGTTAAATAGTATTTCTTCAGCTAATCATTAGAATCTTTGTCATGATACATATGCAATTGCTTTGGTCTGATCAGCGCACATGAATAAGTTGAATACTCCAAATGATAACTTAATACATATTGGTTATATTTTTCTGATTTTATGAAAATTTATATTGTACCTAAAGACAGTTTCTCTGTCAATAAATGTATAGCTTGTATTACGAAGTTATCATTGAATACGAGAAAATTGGTTATCATTTAAATAGAGTAACGTAATGAAGAATTAAGGAATTTTTTAACACTTGCCCTGATGTGTGACACTTTTTCTTGTGAATATTAAATAGTTTCACTATAATAGTAGTCTGCAGTAGAATTATTCGGCACAAATAGTTCCGAACCCAGTGTACATCCATATATGAAGTCATCAGAGCAATAAACAAGTGTATTTTTTTCCTCTTGTAACTTTGAAAAGAAATTTTGTACTGTGTACTTGTCGCAAGAAATAAAATTTTCTGTGAATATTTACTCTTGGAAAGTTGACATTTTTCTATTTGTCAAAATAACTGTCGCTTGGTTCATTTCCCCATATATCAGTGGTTCTTAAACTTTTGACTGGTAGAGCTCTATAGGCTTCGCTCTTTTATTTATAAATTATTTATTAAAGTAGTTACAGATTTTTATTTTCTTACACTCAAAGAACCAGTTGAGAACTGCTGCTCTATAGAGCAGTGGATAGTTATAAATCAACAAGATGTTTTTCTTTGGTTTTGAGCTTTCATATTCCAACCATGACTTGGATTTGTAAATTTTTTCTTATATAACTTTCTTTCTCACGTTGCCTCCATAAACATCACATTTATTATAGGGGTAAAGACAATGAAAAATAATTTCCATTTCACACAATCATCACTAGATCATGGCCTGCCGATCATGCTGGAAACTAACATGAAGTTTGTTTCTATGTAATGCAGGGTTCACGCTACCGATCACAATTGCACCAAATAAAATATTTCATTAGGCAAATAAATAAAAGATCAAATTCGCTAAATCTTGAGTGTCTATTCAGCTTCTTAATGATCGAATCGGCCATTTGATTCAGTCATTTTGGAATTCACATTTTATGAGGCATCAAATTGGCTTAAGTTTTTCCATGTGATTAGCCAAATTGCTGCAATTGATAAAACATCAGGGAGAATTCTGATGTAATGGTTGCTATAATACTGCAGTCTGCCATTTATATTTTGAACTCTGAAGTGTAATGACAATATTTGTGCTGTTGGAAGTCATAGCAGTTTTATTCTATATACAATCACCACTCATTATGAGCCCCCCCCCCCCCAATCTTACCATGGAATTATAACAAGCGTTGACTAATTTTTTCCTTCAAAACACATCTTGCAGAACCCCCTCACCAGAGCTTGACAAATCGCAGAAAGATTGGCATCTGAAAATTTTTTTAGGTGTGCCAAATCAAGGTTGTTTGGTTTTAACCAAGCGCTTTTTTAAAAAACCACATTAAAATGACCTAAACATAATTTTTTCCCTTTGAAAAATATCATATTGGTTCATCAATAGCTAAAGTTTTCATTCTTACATTTTCTATTCTTGGGAGGAACATTCTTATGGTGTATCTTTAAATCAGTTTCCCAACCTTTTTTGTAACATTCTTCAGAATTGTTTTTCTTCCATCCCCCCAATGAAATCTAACCCATAGAATCCCATGTCATATTCGTAGCTTCTACCTCCTCCCCGGAACATTCCATTGCCCCCCCCCCCCATTAACACCCACGATGGGAATCACTGCTTTCAATGGTATAAAATGGTGGTAGTGTTTTTTTTTTCCAAAAAATATCTCGTAAAAGTGCTCAGATAAGAAATTATAAAGTGCCTATATAATATATATATTTTTTGTAAAGTATCTCTGTAAATTAAAGTTATATACAGCACCAAAATTTCTGTCTTGCCACATTTTTGAACTTTCGCCTACATTCTGATGCTCTATCTTTAGAAAATTCATGAATGAGGATTGTCACACATCTAAGTGCAGTGTATTGTTTCACAGGCTTCCTCTCAAAGAAACAGCAACTTCTTCATGCTAGAGACAGGTGGTCTTATAATCCAATACTAAGACCAGTGTACTAGTAGTTACATTACCTTCACAGACATTTTCTTTCCATGAGAAGCGTATATATTCCATGTATAAACCATCTCATACTTTATATCACAACTAAACTTAATATTCAAAAGTTTTGTTTTTTAGTACTTTGGCCATTACTTCCAGTTCACCATTCCTATCAACTTTCTACTGTACAGTAGTGATTTATGATAAATAATCAGCTATATGCAGGGTGATTATAATTAAATTTCTGATTCTAAAACACTACAATAACAACCACTGGCCATAATGACTTGAAGATTTGCATGGATACTCCCGAGGCAATGGAATTTTCTTTGACGAAAGAAAAAACTTACAAGTAGATAATTCTGTACTTAGCAAGTGGTATAATCTATTTTGTGCAACCATATCATTTTAGCACTTCAAGAGCATCGGTGTGTGAATAGCACAACTTTTATCAAGATGCACATCGCAACACCGGCAAAGCAGTTGTTAAAAACTATTTGATGAAAACAGGATGACACGACCCCTGGCCGGCTGTCAGTTTACCTGACCTTTTGGCTTTCGGGGGGGGGGGGGGGGAGAGGGGGCACCTCAAAATGTTATACACAGTGGTCAGATTATGAACTGGAAGCGAATCCGTATCATTACAATGGCATACTCTGATCTGTTGTTAAACAAACATTTTTGCACTTCCACCTCATAGCCTGAACACGGTGTCAACATATTTAACATTTCTTGTGTAAATTGTAGTTGTTAAGTGAACACTTTTTTTTAATGTTTCCATGAATTATGAAATTATGCGATGCTAATTAAGACCAGATGCTAACATTTTGCCCTGACTGGCTATCGTTTCCATTCTGCGAGCAAATTTCCCACATGTTGGATTAGTACAGCATTGTCTATTTTACATTTTAAAGTATTTTTCCCCCTTTTGTCATACAAAAATATTGCTTCAGGAATGTTCACGCAATTTTGAAGTCATTCTGACCAGTGGTTTTTAATTTTGTGTTCTGAAATGGAAAATTAATTATAATCACTCTGTATATAATAAATCATTGCGAATTAATCAGCATTAATTTTGGTTCATTAAACACTTCATTCACCTAGTTCTCATTACAGTTTTGCAAAATAGCTTTCTAATTAAGCATATTGAGATTAACTGGAGAAATAACCTTTATTATATGCTTGATAATAGCCATTAAGAATTTTCAAATGCAAAATAATTCCTTGAGTTAACCAAAAAAATATTAAAATGCAAAATTTGGTTTGTTAAAATGAAAAGAAATGTAGATTAATTAGTATGGGAATAGTATTAATTACATTAATAAACATTTTATTTTAATTATTAGAAGTTTGGATGATTTTCCAGAAGTTCTATTGTTTTTAATGTAAATGCTATTTAAACTAAAAAAAAATCGGTTTAAACCAAAAACCCCCAGTTTTTTTTATCAACCCTGTGCAAAACATTCCCTCCACCCCAGAAAATACATGTCAAAAACAGTAATTTTACTTTTCCAGGAAATATACTTACCATCCTCGCTATTGATAATACACTGATATAAATTTCAAAAATGTTGTATTGTCCCCAGATTCCAAAATTTAGTAACGACATATAGGAAATTTTAGGCAGCCCTGAGTAATATCTATCATGGCACCATACAGTGTGCTGTATCTTAACAGTTTGGCATCACTGGTATGTGGAGATTGCTCAATGCTAATGTAACCAGACTAACTAGCCCCCCCCCCCCCGCCCAATTTTAATGATTGCAATCTGCGTTTCAAAACCTTTAGAATTCTAGTTAAGGAAATGTCATTCAGGTTTTGAATCTTAGTAATATCACCCGAGGCCAATGTTTATTACATCTGACAAGGAACCCAACTCGCAGCACGTTATATCACAGACTATAGTTACTAGCACTTAACCGTACATGCACCTCGTATACATTCAACAGAATTAGACGGTAGTTACTCAAGGATGGAGTTAATTATTAACAAAAATCAGTTTCAAAATGTGTAAATAAAATCAAATCTATGTACCGCAACTGTAATGAAAGCGACATGAAATTTCATGAAGCCCCCGTGTGTGTATGAGGATAAGAAAATAATCATGTTTATTCAGCATGAGATCTATCATACTCAAAATAAAAAATATGTAAATATGACTGGAACAAACTTTTCAATATATGTTATGTACAAAAAACGCACTTCTACTTGAATAACCTGAACTGTTTAAAGTATTGTTGGACCATGTCCTTTGGATATGGTTTACAGGCTAGGCATGTCGGGAAGTTTTCTGGCTGCTCAACCCAGATCTTGTGGTCGATGTCATATGTCTGTAGCTCCTGCGAAAGTTTCCACAAACTGGTCTCGTCAGCTGCCTGGAGGAGAAAAAAGAAAACCTACTTTAATGGAGCTTCAAGATCGTTATTGTCTTAAATAATGTCTAACTTTATATTCGCTGACATACATGATAGTGTTATAAACTTACTCCTAGTTCAATGAGTTTATTGATTCAATCGCTTCATGCAAAAATAGTATTAGTCACAAAAACTAGAAAACGTCGAAAAATCTCCAAAAGTTTGTCAAAATTTTTAAACTTTCCCAATTATGCATATGTTTTGACAGATACTATCAACAAATTGATGCACTTTTGACATATGGCACATACTGGAGCAGGAAACATGGCCGGACCTTCAATCCTGTGGCTGCAGACAACACCACCTACAGGGGTCGATATTTCATCACTTAAATATTAGCTTACACTTGGAAAATGTCCAGAATAGGCCCTGACAAGAAATGTCAAAAATAAAATGTTGAAATGGAGTTTTAAAAAAATTATCAAGACGAGAGCAACAACATTTGGTCTAAAATTCCTAACGCAAACACATTAGAAATGCATTTATATAAATACTTATAAGCCTTAAGTATTTATTATGCATAAAAACATTAAAACTCCTTGAAACGCATTCTTTTCATCTAGAGAAATTATTTTATTAGCTTCCGTCCTCTCTCACCACAGTTTAGATGAGGGCTGCTATCTTTAGAAATATGAGTGGGGTGCATATTCAGGGGTCCGATCAGCCAAAATGGGATGGGATCCATTTTCCAAACCCCTTACAAAATTCTGAATCTGAACGGAAACAGGATGAAGGGCAACTGCTCTGGGCGATAATTTTACTTGTGGAGCCTTGTTTACTCTATAATTTTTATGGTGGAGCTCCATAAGCCTCTCCAAATTTATTTATCAGATAGACCAATTTATTTTATTGTACTAGAGCTGCTGTGGAGCCCCCTGGAAAAACACACAGAGCCTAGGTTGAGAACACCTAGCGAGTTTGCAAGTATGTAAGAGACGAAAACAATGTACAAGCATGTGAATGACTAGAAGTGACCCACAGAGCGAGGGACTAGTTTGGTGAGTGACCAAGAAAGTGCAAAAGCATAGGGCCTAGCCTATGACTGATCAAAAGTGACTTAGAGAGTGTATGAGCATGGTAGTAGCCAGAAGAATGACCGACCTAAAGAGCAAGAGAATATGTCAGTGACCAAGAAAGTGTGCAAGTATGTGGCTGTCCGAAAGAGTGATGTATAAAATGTGCGAGCATGGGAGTGACCTAAAGAACGAAGAGTTGGATGAGCAACCAGCCAAAAGAGTGACAAAGAAACTGTTCAATAATGATGCGAGTAACCAAAACAGCAGCAGTTCTCAACCTTTACTGACTCGAACCCTTTTTAATATATATTTCCTATGGCAAAGCCCTGTATGCTTTTTTTTAAATAAAAATTTACCGATTTATAATTATTTCCCATGAGAGGCTACGAAGCCCCTGGGAGGTGCACACGGAGCGAACAGCTGCTGCGGAAGAAAGGATAATAAAAACAAGTACCCTTCAAATTAAAACCTGTTTTTTAATAGACACAAATAGGAGTAAGTTGAATTAAACATGTGCCGGTAAATATATAGGCCGTGACTGTTTCAAATACTATAAACATGGCAACCAAGACCAGTTGAAAATACAACGATTATTTAATTTAAAACATTGAAGGAAAGGTGTCTCAAATTACCTCCAGGACAATTTTGTGCATGCGGTCGAGATCTTTGAGATAGGCCTGAGTATAGATGTCATCGTAAAACATGTGCAACACGGACGTCGTGGCGTGACATGCTTGAGCAATCAGTGCACCTATTGGCCAATTCATCGACTTGAACAAGTCCCCTCGCACCACAACATACTGGACAATCGGGGCACTGCTGAGCATGGGCGCCGCCATGTTTACCCCCCTCTCGCTGCTGCGTGCCTGTGTTGCCAAACGCCGGCAAGTAATATAGCTCCACCACAAAAACGTAAACATAACATTTTTGTAAATTTTTTCTTATCATTATCAACATCATCCGACCATATTTCCTTGAGGGGGGGGGGGGGGGAAGCATTAAAATTATATATTGCCAGTTTTCGACAAAAAATGGCGTGACGATTGATTATACCTGTGATTTTTATATATTTTCAATGATTATTTCCCGCATTTCTTTGGATAAAAGTATGGTCAGTTCTTGGAAAAAAAGAAGAGAAGAAATTACAGGATCAACAAAGTAAACACTGGAACTTTGCTGCCATCTGTGAAATATGACAAGAACAACATATATTTCTGCTTGTTGAACGACCGGTTTTCAAACGATTAATCATAGAAGTTTTGATCTCACGTGAAAATGCAAAGAAAAGTGAAGGGGCCGTTCAAGTATTACGTCATCATCGATGAGAAGGGGGTGGGGTAGGGGGGTTTCCGATTGGCTGACTTTTGATAACAAGGGGGGGGGGGTTTGGATAATGCTTACGTCATCAACCACCCTTTATGAAAGTATGAGTTAGGATTCAGAGGGGCAGAGCTGATGACGAAATTTTGTTTACAAGGGGTGGGGGGGGGGGGTGGTCAAAAATGGCTAAAAATTTGCTTACGTAATACTTGAACGGCCCCAAATTGTGAAGTACAAAGATTCGAGACCGCAAGTGTTTTTTTTCCTTTGCGAGATAATAATGTTCTAACCTTACGAGATGAAGGTTTTTTTTGCGGAAAAACGGGTGTGTGGGTCTTTTTTATATTTAGTAGATGGCAGTAGCGGTTCCATAATTTAGCTGCCTGATTGTTTTCACTTTTATTGCTAGTATACAAATGAAATTTTTTTTTGGTGGGTGAAACAGAAAACGTGTTTTTTTTTTTTTGTGCATTACTGTAGATGGCAGCAGCGATATTACTATATTTGACTGCTTCCATATTTCACTATGGGAAATCCCTAATAATTGCTTTTATTATGCTAATTATTGCTGATACTGCTACAGAAAAATCTTTGTGGCAAAAAACGAATTTTACGAAGGAAACAAATCCATATACAGGGTGGTAATATCGACCGCCCTATAATAACCCAAAAACTTGAGGCCGTAACTAGGGTTTTTGCCTCCCAGGGCAAACATTATTTTGCTGCTCCCACAACTTGAACCGCTTCACGATCAAATACCTAATATTGCGTCCAAGCGCCCGTGGAATATCTCAAACAAGCTCCCTCAGTTTCCTCTCCTCTCTTACCATCGTCAGACTTTGTTGTAACCCTACGAAGTTGTTCCTTTTACCATCCTTTTACTTCTATACAATTATTAGCGACTTTTTTCTTTACATATGATGCATCCATCCACTATGTGTGTATCAGAACAAAGAAAACTGGTTGGGTGAGAGTGAAAAGAGACATATATTTCGTGTAACTACACTCTCTATTATCTATACCTCTTTGCCATGCCATCACGGTCAGGAATTTGAATTTTTTATATATTTTTTTTGCACTCGACTCCGATCGAAAAATCGGCACATACACCTCCCCCAAGAATATGTGTGTGGTTACTGCAAAGAACGCGCGTTATCTTTTGTCAACAGAAAGTCATTCTTCCGAATACATCGCTCTCAAATTTTCAACAATCGTCCAGACTTTCTGTTTTCGCAGCAAATAGGGGTTGCCAACCTTCTACCAACTAAGGGCGGTATACTATCGTCGTTGATTTAACGCCAGGGCCTTTGTATAGGCTTGGTAACAACCAGAAATCACCGCTATAACACAATGCAGTGACCGCTATAACACAAAAAGGACAGTCACGTACACTTGGCGAGCTCGTCGTTGCCAATGTGTGAAAACGTCGAGTTTGGTCATGTACAAACCGAGAGAATAGTCATGATGTAGACAGTACAGCCGGAGGTCCACGTGGACCTTTCCTCGAAACACATGTGCGCACCGTCACTAATTTCGTAATGAGATTAAAACCATAGAGCAAAATTCTCTTGAGAGACATGATAGATTCATCAACATCAATCCTGTCAAAATCAAGATTATCTATCCCGTACGACGCATATACAAAAATATGAACTTTGTTTGGAATTATCGCTCGTCGACGACTCACCACGATATTCCAGACTGTGCTAAAAGAAACATCCTAGTGTAAGTGACTGTCCTAGTTAACCGTTCATAGACTATGATATTCTCGACAGACTCCTTAGAATCACGCAACGATGGTGCTTTCACGTTCATCTGCAAATTGGGTATCGCTCTTCTCTCCGGGAAGCTTCTCTCTTTTCTTTTAAATCAATTTTTTGTGTGCATATTTTGGTTTTTTTTTCTATTTTTTTAAAAGTCATTAACGGGGAGCCTAATAAGTAATATTTTTAATCGCCATGATATTTTAAAATATGAATTTTAACAAAATCAATTTCTGCTTGAATGTCGAAATTTCATGCATTTATTTCATTTCTCATATGGAAGTATTTGTTCAGATTTAATATTCCCGCTTTTGCGTGTAATAAACTTAAACGAAATTGAATCATCTTGTCGATCGGCCTAATTTTTTTTTTTAATGTATTATTCTGTTTTTTCCTTTCATTTGTTTTTCTTTCTCCTTCAAGTTTTTTACTTTTCTCCAACGTGTGTTTAGGTTAGAATGAGGTTACCATACTTTCCGCCCAGATAGCCCAAATGGAGATCATCAGAATTTCTCGCCGAAACCTTGTAAGCGAAGCGATTAATGAAAATACGGAAAATCGGGATCCATGTGGGATATCGCCTACTATCGCAACCCCCCCCCCCCCCCCGTGAAATAGAAGTAAAGTTGCCAGTTACAAAACAATTGTCAAAGGCAAGTAAAGTCGCCATCTATTGCTAAAATTTCTGAAAAATTGCCAATGGCAGGAAATAGAAGACTACCGCAAGTCGCAAAAAATGTAATTAAAAAAACAAAACAAAAAAAGTGTATGTCTGACAAATATGAGATGAATATATATTTGTATGACTATAATTTGATTATATGATATTATGTTTAAGTGATTATTTATCATAATATATTTACAAAGTCATGAAAATAATCTTAATTCCAAAAATTCGATTTAGATTTTGAAAATAAGGGAAAAAACTAACAAATTAATTGCTTTGGATTTATATAATAAATACTTTAAGTTGCTCAGCAACTTTCCATCTATTTCTGGAATCAAAAAATCTATAGATTTATACTCCACTACCCGGAGCTCTTTCAGTAAATTGTAGCTCAATGAGCTCAAAACAATTTTGGCTTGCACCATTCTTATGCTTTCTTTCTTTCAAAACGAGCACAACTCCGGTCTGTCGTCACGGGCTATTTACGACCGAGTGAGTTATGCCGGAAATATCAATGTGTGTGTACCTAACTGTCTGAGTGTGTATCTCCAGTGTTGTGTTTCATTTTTCAGTGCTGTCCCATCTACCTGTATTTAAAATTGTGAGTGAAGTGTAATAATTGAAGATTTGTACCGTTGTAGGTCTGTTGCTCTCAGTTGCGAGACATTTTAACGGGGAGATCGGCTCGCATTCGCACCTCGAATTTGGGAACCACAGTAAACCAACTTTACCCATTTATATACTCAAAAATATGACGGAAAGTGTGCTCGTTGAAGTGCAGTAGACACATGCTCCACTGTAGTGGTCTTCCCACGTGCAGTTCTAGCTGACAGATGGCGTCATTCTTCCAGCCGTTGTTAGTAACAGTGCCGTCACACCAGCTCACTTATAGCTTTTCAAACAATGTTTTTAGCTCAGATAGATGAGAGAAATAAAGCTTCTACTTTTTTCGGTTGCAAAACTCGAAGGAGAAACATTCCCAATGTAAGTCGATCCAGATTCTTGAATCAGAGAATAATGCATCAGGGAATAATATGTTATTTTCTGTTCTTGCGAAAATGCTTAGCGTTTACATATTCGACAATCAAAGTACGGCATCATCTTTTCTGCCAGCAAAATAAAGGGTAGAAAATTCTTCATCGGGTGTATACGTAAACATCAAATTCGTCCAGACTTTCAAGTCTATGTCCGCCTATGAATTCGGCTTGACCACACAAAACTCTATTTTTCTCTTCTGATTTTACACTTGTCAACACCACACGGGAAAAATCTGTGTTGGTTATCATTCCGATGTCTTGCAGAACACTTAAAGCTGTGGCTGCGGATATTCCAAATCAATCAGTTTAACTCTATTGCACTCAATTGAATTCTCATCTGCCAATGGAGTTTTTGTCTCGACGAACTTCGTGCGTGTACGAGGAACGAATGAACTGTACAATGAAACTTGTAAAAATTTGGTCAATTCCCATTTTTGATGTTTTAATTTATTTTGTTTTATTGAACCATAAAATACACATAACAAATAATATAACGCGTCGATCGTGAAATTTTAAGTAACATTAAAAAACTTAAGAAAAATATATTCAAGTTTTGTCAATTTCCAAAATCTATGAAGTACGATGCGCGACCGGAAGATGTCAACCGATTTTAAACATTTTTACGTCGTTTTTTCTTCTTGTTGAAGGAGGCAACTTTTCCACGCTAAAGCGGTTTGGAAATAAAAACTTCATATTTTCCTACCCGCCGTCTGTTGTGCACCCCTGAATTCAAACGTTTCATCAAGCTTACATGTAGGAATTCCGCTTCATCCCTGATCACAGCACCTAAAGCCAGGTTTTCCTAGGAGAAGGTTTCTACAGCGTGAAAACGCTAATTGGTCAAAGAACCTGAATTTCAGGTTGTTAACCAATCAGCGTTTTCACGCTGCACACGGCGCAGAAAATCTACTCCTAGGAAAACCTTGCTTTACTTGTAGGGACGTAATTTTTCCGCTGGTTAAAATGTATTGGTTACTAACCTTGATCAGCTTGATGTGGTGGTTATACCTTTCTAGTGAAGATAACATCCGTCAAAACAAGCAAGGAATTCGTGGTTTTTCTCGTTCTTCGTCTTTATCGTATTATAGAAGACAAATTTTATTTGATTTTTTTTTCATCTGAGACAAAATAATAATAATACACGAGTTATTCAGATTAATAATAATTTATTGGTTTCAAGTTTTTATATGGCATGTGTGTGCATTCATAGCAGAATCTCAATTATAAGTTATAGTAAATGCCGTATGTACAACAAATAAGATTTACAAGTGTATTACGGAAACTATAGTGTTTCGAAATACAAATCACACGTTTTCCTTAAAAAATACAAATCGAACAGTTTTGATTTACAGCAAACATTTACACACAAACAACTTTATATTTTATAGCAACGTTTTGCACTTGAGTATAAGCATATACAGCACATGTGTTCAACGAAGGTTGATTTAATTAATTAATACATCCTTGACGTTTGACTGAAAAAAGACTGAAAACCCATAGGAAGGAAACAACTGGTTTGCGTTAAAACAGAGAGATTAATTGAATCACGCTTACATAGCGAAATTTCGTGATAATGATATAATTGAATGACACACATATTTTTTCATGGAACTTTCTTCCGAGGGCTGAGCCATTACAATTGCGGGATACTGTACGTTTTAAGACCTACTGATATGTTACAGAGGCGGAGCAAAATGGTTCACATTCAACGCGATATTTGAGTTTATGTAGCTTAAGTATATGTAAGGGGTCATTCAAGTATTACGTCAGCTTCGGGGGAGGGGGTTTCGGATTTGCTGACTTTTGATGACAGAGGGGGAGGGTTTGAAGATTGTTTACGTCATCAACCACCCCTTTTTAAAGATATGAAATATTCTAAATATATGAAATATTCAGCAGCTATTTAAAGCTGCTGACGAAATTTTTCTGACGGGGGGAGAGGGGTCTGTGTTTTGCTGACTTTTGCTGACAAGGGGTGAGGGCGGGGTCAAAAATGGCTGAAAATCTGCTTACGTAATACTTGAATGGCCCCTAACTTGCGAATGCACTACCCTCAAGCAGCTTGCCCGAAAGAAATTATTTATTAAGTTTTCAATTAATGCATAGTAATTAATTTTTCCTGTGAACGCCAGATTTGTGACGTTGTTTTTCGAAATATCATTCTCTACTGGTGTCGTTGAATTTACGTTGCCCATGCTGCCAATAACTTACAGATGCCAGCATTTGTGTCTTACATGAAACAATTGAAACTGTACCTGTACCTAGCCACATTCAAGCAGAACAGCACAACTAGGGGAAAAAATCTTGGCATAGTTTACGAAATAATTGTTGCTCTTGTTTTGATTCTCATCAATCACATTATTAAAAGAAAGAAAGAAAAAAAAAGACAATCGTCCTTGCTTATCATTCACATATTTCTTTAACATTCGTATTTTTTCCCCCAACGGGACACATGGATACAGCACTTCATATACAAGGTTATTCAAAATTCTAAGGCTGAATTTTGAGTGGATTTAAGTCAGAACAAAGGGGAAGATTTTTCAACACAAACATTTTTCATAAGATATGATCGCCTTCAGTTGCAGCATGAAGGCCTTCCGGAAAAGAATATTCTGGCTGGCATGACGCACTCTTCTTCATGGCTTCAGTAGCAAACATAACTTACATTATTTTGACGAATGGTATCTGTTTCAGTGTACCCGCTTGAATTTCAGCACATTAGTTCATAATCGTCATTATGATCACACACAAAACACAGTAAAATCCGTCTTGAATCTGAGGTGTGAATCAAAAGAGAACAAAAAAAAACATCGGTTATTCACATTATAATGGATACCCGGCTTCTCTGGTGGTGTTCAATATCCAGTCCAGGTAGAGTGGTACGTTAGTGTAGATTCCGGGCAAGTTGGGCTGAGCGCACTTGATGCCCCAACTCACAACGCCTGCCACGAACCAGTGTTCGCTCTCGTCTTTGCAGATGAGAGGACCGCCACTGTCACCCTAAAATAATATTCATAATCATGTAAGTAGCTTAATATTCGTACAAGTTTCGTACATGCTGTGTAATAGAGTACGGGCCACAATTCATTGTTTCGGAAACGCGTCATAGGTCCCCTGAGTAATATGGAAACGTATCGCGGGCCTATTAACTGATGTGGAAGTTCGCAGCGGGTCACTTGAGTGGCATGGAAATGTGTCACAGACAACATAAATGATCTGGAAATTCGACTTGGGCAACATGAGTGAGCTGGGAACTTGCCGTGGACCCCTTAAGTGATTCGGAAATGTACTAAGGCACACTCAAGTGATCTCGAAATGTACTAAGGCACACTCAAGTGATCTCGAAATGTGTCGCAGACCACTTAAATGACCTGGAAATAACCAACGAGTCACTTGAATGTGACGTGGGAAACTCTTGAGCGACCTGGAAATGTGTTGCGCCCAACTGAAATGATCTGGAAATGTGACTTGGGTCACTTAAGTAATCTGGGGATGTACTGCGGGCAGCATAAGTGATCTGAATATGTGTCGCAGACAACTTCAGTGATTTGGAAGTGTGTAGCGATCACTTAACACGTTCCCACAGTGACACGTTCTGTGAGCCACACGTGGTTTACGGGATAGGGAACGTGTTAAGTGATATGAAAATGTGACGTGGGGCAACTTCAGTGATCTGTAAATTTGTCACAGAAGCCACTTAATTTAACTGGAGATGTGTTGAGGGCCACTTAAGTCGCTTGGAAATATTTCATAGGTCACTGGAATGCTTTGGTAATCAGTGAAGGATCACGCAATCAAATAAAATGTTTTATGATACCCAATTTCTTATAAATTTTTGTACAGAGATATTGAAAATTTTAAAAGGAACTCCCCCCCCCCCTAATTATCTTTTCCACATCAAGGGGCGCTACATTTAGCCCGCGGGCCATGAGCATGTATGGCATGGTTCTCAAGCTTTTGTCACTCACGGCTCCCTTACCCAACTGATGGCTCATCTGAGGCATACAAGAATAGTTCAGTAGGTATTTTCACTTACCAAAGAGCCACTTCAAAGTCTAAATAGTCATACAATCAATGCCCCCCATCTCACCATGACACCCCTGACAAAGGTTGGCGACGCACACTTTGAGAAATACTGATGTATTTGTATAGATTTAAGTATCATCAAGAGAATTTAGCCCTAGATATTCTGAATATATTCTCGGTAAGAGTAAGCAGAGCCGCCCTTAGGGTTGTGCACCGGGTCTCACGCTTCAAGGAAGAATAGCTGGAACGTGAGAAAATGAGCTAATGAATCGAGAGAGATTATTGCGAGACAAATTAATGTGGTTTAAGATCTGAAGCGTGAAAAATAATAAGAATCCATTAACTTTTTGGATCATAAAAGAGCAGCCAAAATGCTATCAAACGATTCATCAACCGCGAAACACAATGTTTACTCTAAAACTTGAGAGCAAACATGGTATTGAATTTGATGGATGAGGAAATGGTTAACTAAGTTTTCTTTTTTCGTTCCTTTCTTCATTCTACTTAGGGGTCATTAGGTTTTAGAAACCTACAGAAAATCTCCCACGGTTTGTTAATTTTAATGAGTAGATTTTGATTAATGAGCCAAAATAACGAAAAATTGAGCAAACTTGAATCTTGGTTGTTTCATTAAAAGGATAGTCTTTTGAGTTATTGATTTGCATAATCAAACATCCCCGAGCAAATATCCATCAAGTTCCAGGATTAAAGTAAACCTTGATTATCTGATGCTCTCTTTGCTAACGTTCAATATTTAAAAACGGTTTTATGAAACGGTTATTTCATGAATTATTATTAATAATTTTTTTCTAATGTAGATGTGGGTGGGGTGTTCGGCAACTATTGATCTTAGTTTTTTGAACACAAATGGGTGAAATAACCTAACTACGGAAGCGAAATTAGAGGGGACCAAGAAATTATACTTTCATCTGTAGAAGGGGATGTCTTGAAAATATACCGTACATAGACGACATGAGAAGTGCGGATAACCCAACGAGGCACATTCATCAGCAAGAGGCCCAAGTCAATTAGGTGGCCCCAGTTTAATTAATTCTGATGTCTTTTACTTTGATATTTTATTGTTATTGAAAATTCGAGACTGAAGATGCTTTTCACAGAAGTTAAACTGGGGGCCCGGTTGGTCCCGGAACTCATCCAGGTGGCTCTGGACTTGGGAATAGCATCTGTATGGCAGTTTTGACATTTAGCTGACTCTAATTAGCGTGATATTAATCCTCAAGACCAACTTGAATAGGGAATTTCGGTAGTGATATCGATCAATAACTCGCGAGTATGGAATCGGGCAAAAGTATTTATCATTTTTAGAATATTTTGCGAGCACTGCGGTGCTCGCGGCTAACAGGTTCAAGATACTTAGGGGCCGTTCAAATATTACGTCATCATCGATGGGGGGGGGTTTCCGATTTGCTGACTTTTGATGACAGGGGGGGGGGAGGGGGGTTCGGATAATGCTTACGTCATCAACCACCCTTTATGAAAATATTAGTTAGGATTCAGAGGGGCAGAGCTGATGACGAAATTTTGCTGACAAGGGAGGGGGAGGGGGTTAAAAATGGCTAAAAATTTGCTTACGTAATACTTGAACGGCCTCTTATTTAGATATCTATCTCCCTGTATGACATCTATTTGATGTATACGGTGCATTATTCATATGGTGGCTGGAGACCCCATGCCACTTCCACCGTCACTGCTTAAATTTCACGTTAAATAGAGGCCGTAGTAAGATGGGGTAACGGGGGGGGGGTCGAGTCTCCCTAAATATTAGAAAATGACTGATTTTTATGAAATAACATGGATGAATTCATTGTTCCATTACTTTGTTCCCTTCACGAAATAAATTTCTGGCTACGGCCCTGCGTTGAATGTTTTCTTCCAATTAATTAAAGTACGTCGAACAAGCCATACACATGCTGTATGCTACAGTGCTAGGAGACAACATTTGCTGCAAAATTGAGTATTCACTGAAGTATCCAAGAGCGCTCGATGTACTTTTGTCTGATGATTCCGCGATCACAGTATGCGTTTTGATCGATATGTTGTATGATATATTGATGATATATTGTCTCGCCAATATCGTCTTGATGGAACCATCCCATTTACGTTTCACACACACATTCAAGATTCTACATTACGTTGATCTTAGTTGAAGCAAAGCGGCCAATAAACGCATGCTCTTATGATGTTTGCATAAACAATGATCCAAAAAATTTGAACTCTACTAGGGGTGGCTCGAGAAAAAAAATCTTTACCCGTGATGTACCTATTTTTGGTGCCCCCTGACCATGTGTTTTTGGTCGAGAAAGCTTTTTTTGTTTGATTTTTTAGCCTGTAGATGGCCCCCCTCATAGAGCAGCTGTTTCGTTGTTGTAAATATATGCTGACATTGTGATTCCAAAATTTTTGTGGCTCGTGAACTTACCTGGCAAGCGTCTTTTTGACCTTCTGGATATCCTGCACATAACATGGTTTCGGATATAGTGACATCTTGGATCGAATACCAGTGCGAGCAAGTATCGAAATCAACGATGGGTACTTCCACTTGATGGACGACTGTATGGTAATCCGCTTCTGAAAATAATAAAGGTATAATGAATTTATTTTTTTTAATAATTCGAGCAGGCCAGTGAAATTACATGCAGGGCAACTCGGAGAATCCGCAAATCTGTACCGTCATCATGCAGTGGTTTTCCCCATCCGATAACAGTACAGTTCTTGGGCAATTTCATCAGCTGCTGGTCGTGGTGCGGCAAACAAATCGGCCGCATGAGAGAGTCGAAAGTAACCGGCCTGTCCAGCCGTATGAGAACTATATCATTGCCGTAGAAGTTGGACGAGCTGAATCCAGGGTGCTTGATGAGTTCCGACACGCTTCTGTGATGGATGAACGAAACGTGAGAGAATCTTCTGGTCATGCCAAGTTTCAGTGTCCATTCCGACTTGTTCGTCTGACTGTACGTAGGGAAAAAAATTTCGGTAAACTTACAAATTTCTCCGGGACAAACATTCAAAAGAAGAATAGCATTCTACAGGGTGGTTGTAATGAAACTGACGCAACACTCACACCTATACAGAGCTAGTTCTGGTGGACGAATTTCCATAAAACTTGGTATATACAGATGGTTGATATACGGATATAAACGTTTTCAGCACACAATATCCGATTATGCGGGAAACAATTCAATAACCATTTTACAACGTTAGTATAGTTTGATATTGGAAATTGATGGAGGATCAATATTAACAAAGCTTCTCGAATAAATCAGACATCAAAAATGAAATGAAAATTTATAAATATTTAATAACAATGATTACAATGACTATAAGAGTTTTACTTTTAATTAGGAGAGTTAGCGTCCTCTATTGGCTCAACAGAGAACAAAAATAAAATAATTGAATGTACGTATCGAAGACAACTTGAGTAGTTACGGAGTCCGGTACCCACTCTCAAATGTACTTGGTTTTTTTAATCTTAGCTCAGTGTATCATATTTTCCATTAATTCCACGTGTTTCATTTAGTAAAAACTTATACCTGTATAGTGATTGATGTGTATTAACAGTTGACATGCGAAGCATAATATTTGATGAAGTGGGGCACAACAATTGTCACAATGGAAGAAATTTTGGTGTGGTAGGAATTTATCTGTTTAAAGCAGGGTATCAGTTCACTCGTTATCCGATTAAGCCGGGCCGACTGTCCATTATATGGGTTATAGGAAAAAGAGCACTTCAATAAAACAGTGCTTTTTCACCTGGTGGCAGAAAAAAATCTTAAACTTTATTTTTATTACAGTTTTCTTCCCCCCGGTCCATATAACTTATATACGTACATGTTTCAACAGAATGTACGTCTACCAGAATGGGCGCTACATAAAAGTCATAAAAGTCTGTAACGTCAGTTCAGTTATAACCACCCTGTACCAATTGAGCACACTCACTTCCCAACGCAGTGGGCAGCTGAGAGTATCCACCATTCGGAAAGCAGGACGCCACCGCAGAAAAATATCCTTTCGGGTCCTCCGTGTAGGGCCACCAGCCACGGCCACGCACCCGGATCCGACTCTTTACCACCGACGATTCGCCAGGATATCTTGGCTTCGTTAGCTGATTTACCGCACTCTGTCGGGAAAGAAAACATCGGGTATGTGAAAAATTATCAACGACATCGTCGGCTTTCTTCGTCGTTACGAGAACTGAAAGAAAATGTATGTGCGGGGAGAGACTTACCGAAGTGTTGGCATTTCAAATAAACGAACACGGGATCGACTCCACAATCTTCTCTTAAGAAAGAAAAGACAAAGCCATGAGTTCATTATGAATGAATGAATCCAAAATGATCTAATTATAATCATCAAACCAAAAAATATTTATTGCTCGTGACACTAAAAATCATCTGAAATGTGGTGGTTGTGGTCTGATTCCAGAATATTGATACTGGCTCTATATCCATATATCCAAGATAGTGATTATGGATTTGGTTTTTACGTGGCAGTTGTGCTGTCCAAGGTCGAACAATTTGGAGCTTTCAGAGTTTTTACAACGCTTACAAAGCATGTTTGAACAAAGAAGGCATTACTGGAGCTCCTTATCCCACTATTTTGATCAAAGCCTTCCTGTTATCAGAGTTGTTGAGGTACGGCTCTGGGTAGAAGTTAGAAATCAAGATATCTGTGAAAAGGGTTAGAGTTGCCGAGGGGAATTTTTTGGGAAGAAAATCATAAAAATATCGATCACTGATTCTAAGAGCTGACCCAAAGAAAGGGTGCCGTTTTGTTCCATATTATAATACAGTTCGTTAGATAGAAATTTTGACTAAAAGTTACAACGCCAGTTTTCGCATCAAAGTTTAGTTTAAAGAACCATTTAGTACAGAGTTTGAGTATATGATTCTGTGAATTATTTATTCTATCCCTACCACATTAAAGAGCATGTTGAAACATATCAAATGGCACTGGGAGACTTCCTATAGCAGGCTGGGGTGAGTTCATCTATCTGTAAATTCTTATTTCTCCAATTTTGAGAATTTCATTTTAGCCCTCGGTCAGTTTTTGTCTTTTATAGCACTCCTTACTGAAAAAAAAAAAAAATTGCGTTTCTTCTAATAAACGGGATTTCGGAACGAATTATCTTCGTTAGCCGAGGTATCATTGTATTGTGGAAGAACGGGGGGAGGGAACAACATCCTTCTAAACTATAGTCGTGCAATGCTTGAAACTGATGCTTAAAAGATTTTCACATTGTAAAGCACATGCAAGTCTTTTCTCCTATGAGTGGGCTGGCACTTTCAGGAATGAATGTCCTGAAACCATGTATGTTTCTGGATAAGATCTTAACGAATGTCCTGTAAAGACAGCTACATCCACGTGTTGAAAATCTGAGTCTAGTCTTTTTGCTATGGGGGCCCTATAACTGCCGTTTGAATTTCAAATTCCAACCTGGTCCGATTTTTCACAAATATTGAAAGAGTAGATTTGGACATGCCGTATGTTAATGCCACGTTGTTTTTATTTACTCCAGAATAAACTTCAGAAATGATCTTAAGTTTTTCTTTAATCGAGAACTGTTTCCTTTCGAGGCCACTCACTTTGAAACAGGAGAAATATGAAACATTCTTAACGCGTAGCCATAACTGGCTTATACCACACATTTTATTTCTTTTTTTCATTCACAGAATTAGTTAAAATTTCTCTCTTCGGGCAAGCCATAGAAGAACAACTCTTCTTCCCCAACATTTCAGCAAATTAATTCTCTGAAACTGATTTTACGGCATCAGTTTTGGAACTTCCTGTACTCTTTCGTTGATTTTCAGAAACCTGTTTTTGAATTCGTTATAACGGAGTTTTCATTTCGTAATATGGGAATTCGCAATACATTATTCCTATGTAAACTTATTCAAGGATTAGTAAAGCATTCGTTAAACGAGATTTTCACTATAATGGTATTCGTTAAATCGAGGTTCTACTGTATTATGTACCATTTATTGTAATTTGACAAATAAAACAGGAAAATGACTAAACTATTACAACATTTTGATTAACCCCCCTCCCCCCCCCAGTAAAATAATATCTGATAACATCTTTACACGTATATCTATTTCTCGCACAACATCGTAAGATAGTGGAATCAACAGGCATCGAACCCCGTAGATGAAATCTAAGCTTCACAGAATTCTTAACAAAAGAAATTCTTATGAATATAAGGCTCGTGTATATACCATAATATAAACACTATTATTATTCATAAGATGGCGAAGAAGAAAATATATATAGAGGGATATATCACATTCTCTCTCTCTCTCTCTCTCTCTCACGGCTTTCACAAGCTCTAATTTCATCCGAATTTCCCATGCATATTTATCCCAAAGAGACAAAGAGAGACAGCCCTACGTCAGAGCCGTGTACATATCCTCTAACTCATCAGCATTTTTCAAATCCATATCTTAGGGTAAGCCAACCCCCCCCCCCCCCCCCGCCATCTTGAATTCCTTCGAGGAAAATATATCGCACACCACACAGAATTAATGAAAATATTTATAAAGGAGATGGTTTTTCATGGACCGGACGGATTAATGGGATTTGTTACGAGTTTCATTCAATGTTAAGAAAGCCGTTATGGGACATCTTTATTAATGTTCTCTCCCCCCCCCCACACGGTAGACATCTCGAAAACAGAGGTGACCATAAATCGCGGTGCGTATGAATACTTTTATGCATAATGAATTCAAAGGTAGAATAATGAATGGAGTAGACAGCTTTACGGTGAATGCGATGGCTGTTGGGAATTCCCGTAGTAATAACAGCTCCCAATATCATTTGAACGCGGATAAGACGTCATTCAGGAATATAAACTGTATTGGTAAGGTGCCTAGAGAGACGGGCGGACCCGAAAATTTACCTCCGACATTTCGTTCCCCAGGACGTTTCTCCCCAGCACATCTCGCCCCCGGACGTTTCGTCCAAGACATCTACCCCAACGTCCCCTGACATTTGGCTTGGCATTTGACATTCCTCCCTGGACAATTTGCTCTGGGAGGGGGGAGCATGTGAGGGGATGAGTGACCGCATAAGTGACTGTATGAGTGACCGAGTGACCTTATTAGTGACCGAGTGAGTTGGTGAACGTCCTGGGACGAAATGTATCGAGATGAAACATCTGGGACGAAACATCGCACACCAGCAAGAATAATGTCACAACTCAAAAAACACCTGAAATTGCAAAATAAAGAAAATAAACTACACTTTTTCAATACAAAAGGTTGTCTACTAGAACGAAACTTTTGCTGCTTAGCGGCCAGTTCTATAGCTACAGGAATCTGAATATTACTGACGTGTAGAGAAAAAAAATCGTTGTTTTGAATATGGAATTGACTCAGATTTGTGAATTTTTGAGTTGTGATGTTATTCTTGCCAGTGTGCGATATGTCGGGGGGTTAAGTTTCCGCGTAAACCGGACGGACTCATAGTTTTCGATCTTTGAGCGGCAAAACCAGTTTTTTGTTCAATGTGACGTCTAATCGTTAAAGAAAATCTTCATGATAAGCATATCAATAGTCAGTGGATAGCCAGTTGAAACCCAGGTCGAGTCGTCATCCGCCATTTCTGTGCAGTATAACGTCAGTATTATTGCTGCAACCGATAGCTGCTCCCCATACTGTTTTTTAAACAATTAGACGTCACTTTTACGTCACATTGCGTAGAAAACTGGTTTCTTCCACCCTCGATAAGCCCGCTAGGATATAAAGTCGTCTTATGTATCAGTCTATATCGATAATACTGACGTCACATTTCGCTCATAGATGATGAATAAGTCAACCTAGGATTTCACAGAGGCCCTGGGAAAAGGCATATTCCTTCTGTTGCTCCGATGAGCTTTTCTGAGGAAAAAAAGCTGCGAGTGCTTTTCTGGTGTTTACGTACATCTGGGAGAAACTGATACCGAAGTTGTTGCGAAATTGATAGGAACAGGATATAAGCAGGTGGTCGAAGAAGAACCTTTGCCATGCTGGAAACAAAACATTCTGAAAACCACTACGATAGTAATTTTTTCTGAGGTTAAACTTTTTTATAAGGTAACAATAAGGTGAAGTAATAATTTCTGTTTTTGTTTTAATAAGGTTACGGAATGAATGCTGATGCGCATCCACATCGAAATGGCGGAAACGTCCTATAGTGGGCGTTTTTTCAATATTCATTTATTCATCAGTTTTGATGAGCATATATTTTAAAACAGTGGTTGAAGTGTGATGATTGAATAATTGTTCTGTTGTAGACCTGTTGCTCACTGTGGTGAGACTTGCTACAAGATGGACACGCTGAAAAAATTGCGTTAAGGCCGTCCCGTCAGTGTCACGTTACGTACCTCATGCAGATCCGTTCTGCTCTTGAATTATGCATAATATACATAAAACTTTTCATGTAAAAATAAATGCATTTTTAGAAACTATTAAAATATCTATGAAATACCCATCAAAATCATCAGTGTTTACCGGCTGCTGGTGAACATTGTCTTCATCTTGGTTGTCATTGCTGTGGGAGTGTCTTCGCCATTGGACATTTTATTTTCTGATGCTTCGAATCTAAGTCTAGTTTCATTGACGGATCTGTTTTATTTTGTCGCATGAGAGAAGAAAAAGTAAGAGTTAACGTGATACATACACTCATTTCATACACAAGTATGCAGTGAAACCTCGATATAACGATATTCTGCGTGCCAAGAAAAATATTGTTGTAGAGAGATTATCGCTACATCGAGAGGCAACATTATCATTCCGTGCCACCAAATTTATGCTTGCTGTTGTTGGCACCTTTTCTAAATCTTCGTTGTTTAGTACCATCAGAACTTGCGTTTAAAGTATTTATTCCTCGAGGAAAACTAATTAATTAGTTGATTAATGAAATTCATTCCAGTTGCATTGCTCTTGTAAAGAAGTTTACCGTATTGGACTTTTGCGTCTTACATTACGTATTAACATTTTCGGTGATCATGTGGTGCAAAACACCGATGTTATTATAGACGCTCTTGGAAGAATGAAAACAGGTGACGAAGTCAAAATTAAATTCAAGACGATTTTGAGCAAAATCTTGAAAAAATATTGTTGTAGCGATTTCAAGATCTCTTAAAAATATCGTTATAGAGGGATTTATCGTAGGATATAATTCTATTGAGAGGTGTTTAATATTAGACTATAGAAAATTCCAAACAAGAATTCTATCTTTAGAAGAATTCTAAATTAGAAACAAGAATTATATGAATTACACACGGCATATGAATTAGCCGTCGCCATGACGTACCTATTACGTCACTCGACGGCATATGAAGTCCGGGTCCGACGTACTGATTACATCGTTCGGCGTTGAGGGGTGCACACGGGCGGCAGCTCAGACACCAGAGTTTTTAAGATTTTCCAGTATTAAAATGTGACGTCATGCTTTTGAGCCATACCTTGATGAAGAAGATGGTAAGAAAATTCAAGGGTACAGACAGAACTCGGGACCGTAATACCAGAAACAAGAATGCATTTCATCCCAAAGGCCAAGTGTGCATTTTAGTCCATTAATTTTTCCGGGACGGTCAAATAAAGGCAGAGGAATAATTTGGTTATTCACTTATCTGGTCCCTGCATCACCAGAAAGATCTTTTAAATAAACTTCTTAATAACAATCGTCTTATTATACACCATGGGATAAGTAAATGTAAGTACTCACATCAATAAGAACTGTTTTGCGGATTAAGTTATCTAATATAACAAATGATTGAGAAATGCGTGGAGATACGGGGAGAAAGGAAGGGCAATGCCTTTTAACATCAAAGATGTATGCGGGTGACCTACATATATGTATGCATGTATTGACATCACCGGGCCCCCTCCCCTCCCAGACCTTCGAGTTTTTCTCCGCGTGTGGATCCAGAACGATTAAATAAGTCTAAACCAAAAAACGTACTGTCAGCGACATTCTGTTGAATAAACAATGATGTGCGGCTTTGCACTAAGAAACATCAGGTTTATACCAGGGTCCCTTAGGAAAATGCACCGCAGACTTCCCACCAGTTTCGTCTTTAGAGGTGGGCGGCAGGTAAGCTCAAGCCAGCCATGAACTTACAGCATTATAAAATACATTTATTTCAAAATAACATTCACAGTCATTGCCAATTCAGTTTTATAAAACACCTATGTCTAAGCGTTTAGGTATATTTCTGCGTAACTCGTCTTTTCGGGGTATGAAACGGCGGTAGATAGGTGGCTCATCTCGATGAACCGGGATAGAATACGTTTCACCAATTCACATACGAGAGAGAGAAGCTCTGTCTCATACATACATACCTATACCCAAGAGCGAAGCAAGCCTTTGTGCTCATTTTTGACGTATCCCACTGATTACCACAAACGGGCTGCCAGCTCTTGGACTCCAAAGAAAACGCTTCGAGTCGGCCTTCATCAGCTCTTTCTGTCTTATTCAGGCGAACTTTATACGAAAAAAAAAAATCATTAAGATAATTATATTAAATAATTTAAATACTTTTTCAATAACGGAATGCAGTTTCCTTACTGTACGGAATTTTCAATTTTTAACGGAAATAGAATCAAATCAAACTCATACATGAGTATGAGGTACAATAGACTCCGGCCTGTCCGGCCTAATGTAACGGGACGGCGAGGCTGGGAAAAACCGGATAGGCCGGAGTTTTATAAATACAGTGCTCCCTACCCCTCCACCCCCATACAATAAAAATATCTTTTTATACCAAAACCCGCTGATATTCGTATTTTCTGATCTCGAAATACAGGCGAGTACTTAATAAATGTTTGTTATGCACTTCTGAACTGTTTGAAAATTTACTACAGGAAGCCCAAGGACAAAAATATTGCACACATTTCTAGGCAAAATTTATAACGTCTAACTTAATTGCAGGAAATATAAAACCATGTATACTGTACAGCAGTGCTTTTCAACGGACCTCCGTTGGCCCGTGGGATAATTTTCATTTACTATTATTGCGTGAATACACATTTAGACACATTTAGTGTTTGAAATCGTAATTTACTGCTTAAATTTTTTATTATATGAAAATGATAAAATGATAAAAACAACACATTTTGAATTTCAAGGAGAAGCAGCGTGAAAATTGACCTTCGGTACAAGAGGTCCACTACATCGAAAAAAGGTTGAGAAAAACTGCTGTACAGTACAAATGCGCACACTTTCAAAATGAACAAAGCATAAACGTAAAATGTAGGCTAAGTTCTTACAAAAATTATTTAAACTTATTTTACTGTTCATTGATAAATAATGATTAGACAAATATGAAAAGTTAATATTATAATTCATTAATGTGCTATCGTTTTTAAACTAGGCGGGATATAGTCTAGAGTTTACTGTATTTACTTACGGCATCGTCTTTCGTCTCTACCATCGGAGCAATCTCTGATACCATTGCAATACATATCCTTGTCGATGCAAGTATCATTTCCGCAGTAGTACTGATCAGCTGTGCAATTGCCTTAAAAAAAAAAGTAGAAAATGATTCGATGAGGATTTTCCCTAGTTTTTAAAAGAAAATTCGTGTACTTTTTTCACGTATGTCTAATTGACATCAGGAACAGAAGTTAATCTGCACACTTAACTGCAATTCGCTTCATCCGTTTCGTCCGAACAATCCGAGAATCCATCGCAGACCCAAGACTGTGGAAGACAGAGCTTCTTGTCGCACCTGAATCCTCCTCTGCAAGCTGCAACATCCAGCGATAAAAGATAGAGTTGGGATTCAATTCTGTATATATAACGCTGAGGATTAAATATCATTGCAATTGATTGCAATCTTTCGCAGCACTAAAATTAGCGACTGCTCGGGATTGATTTACTAAACCACTCAGAGGCATTTACGAGATATTCTGTCTGACCTTACGCTTTATATTTCGGATATGCCGAGATAACTCTTATTTCTTTACGGGCCGTTCAAGGCCATCAGCAGATTTTTAGTAATTTTTACCCTCCCCCCGTCAGTAAAATTTTGTCAGCTCTGTCCCTACTTCCTAACGCATATTGGGATCGGAGACTTATGATGGGGGGCTCCTGCACCTCCCCTCCAGGCGATCAATGGATGGCAAAATATTAAAAAAATATTAAAATTTCGGAAGAAAATACCTTTATATATGTTATTGTAATCAATTTCTGTTAATTTCAATGCTATTTGAAAGCTAAGAACTCAAAATTTCTTTTTGAGAAATTCATTGCGATCCACCCTCTAAGCTATATATATGCTAAACCTGCGACCCGCGGATCAAATGTGATCCTCGGAGTTATCGGATGTGGCCACTCCGAACCTAATTTTTTAAGAATGAACTAAGCGGCACAATTCCAGAGCATCTAAGTAGCCCGTGGCACATTTTCAGATTACTTAATTGACACAGTTCGTACTATACGGTTCACTTACATGTACCGCGACACAGTTCCTGAACACTTAAGCGGTCCGTGGTACATTTATTGATTTTTGAGTGACATATGGCACAGTTTTGGAACACTTAAGCGGTCCCCAGTGCAGTTCTACATCACTCATATTACCCGCGGCACATTCTCAGATAAGTGATACGCGACGTAATTAGAGATCACTTAAGTGACGCGTAGCACAGCTCCAGGGCACTTAGGTGGCCTGCAACGCATTTCTAGAGCACTTAAGCGGCCTGCGACGCATTTCTAGATCGCTTCAAGGATCCGCGGAATATTTAGAGATCACTAAAGTGGCTCTATAGACGACTTATCAACCGGGAGAATCTTAGTTCAGGTGCCCACAAACTAGGAAAAGGATTTTCCCGTTTTTTTGTCACACTCAGTAAAGATGCCATTAAAAACATTTCATATGTTTATAAAGGGTGGTTGATGACATAAGCATCATTCAAACCCTCCTCCCCATCTTATTTCCTTGGAGGAGGCATAGAAGCTTCTATTCCTTAAAGCTTATTATTAAGCCTAGTATTAGCTCTTTCGCTCCTCTACGCTTTTACAAGGTCAGAGTCTTTGTCAGTAATGGTCTCACTCTGTGTGTTCTCAGCAATCCAAATATACAAAATCAAGCCGGTTTTACAAGGATGCATCCGCGTATGAGAACATTGCTGCTGTTGGACAGGTGCTTCCTCGATACACCGGCTGAGATTTATGCATGCATTTGTCAGACTACTACTACTGTACTTAATCGTACACGTACCTCATACATATTCCTTTGAAGAATTTCTGATGAATCGGTGCATGCCGGAATGTATTGTGTATGTATATGTGTGTCGCCCCCAATGTATTTATGTTGTCAGAGATGTGCTTGTTATGTGTTCTTGCTGGTGCTGTCATCTGTTTTCTATATTATGAAATAAAGGTAATAAATGCTGGAATTTTCCTGTTATGTAAGTATTATATGGAATGCCCGCCTGCTCTCTGTGGAGTGCCTTTTTCAAATGGGAGACCATCTCGCATTCCCGCCAGAGTGGCGTAGTGGTAAGATGCTCGTCTTCGACTATGAAGGTTACCGTCAAGGTCTACGAATCCTGACAAAGAACGTCAAAATCTTTATGTTTCGATCCTGGGGCGACCACCGAGAAAGATGGTGCCTTCATTTCCCACTCAACTCAATTGGTTGGAAATTTCCGTGTGGAGATATATGACTGGAGTTGGTGTGCGGTAAAGTAGTAGCTCGCATTTCCGAATTCGTATTTGTCAGACTGATAAATCTGGTCCAATCAGCGTTCATTTCCGTGGAATGTATTACCTAGATGCCCCTTGGGAGAATGTTCTGATTTCATGTTTGAAAACCGTCATATTAGCAAAAGATTGATAACGACAGAGTGAAAATTAGTTTTAAAATGGTTATTACCTTGAGTTGATCTTTCCAAGATTTTCATTTCTTGCATCCCGACGCATACTTCAGGATCGGAAGAATCCGGAAGCGTTTCGCAGTTCGATCCCGGTGGCCACGACACGGAGAAGACATCCAGAAAAAAATTGCACCTCCTCTTAGTTTCTGGAAAAATCAAATATATCAATCAATCGTAAATGTACAAATTACGGCTGAAATTTTTATATAGTTTCAAGTATTAATTGCACCAAAAAACACATACAAGAATATGAATAATACATAAAGTCGAGCTAAAACGTTACAACCACATGTAGGGGAGGCAGAAACCTGTAGGCCTACGACTTCTGGCAAACATACGAAAATATTTTAAACAAAACCTAGGCTCCTGCTTTCACTGGCAGGGGCTTTATTATCACCAACATCAGGTGAGAAAAGAGATTTATGACTATACACACTTAAGAAAAAAAAATTGATCATTATGGCTTGGGCCACGATTTTTACATGAACAAAATTTGAGGAGACTGTTTAAATGGAATCTATTTGTGCTCCTTACTGACAAAAATCTTTAACTGTAGGACTTTTTACGAATACTTTGCCTAGCACCCTCCCAAATCAAAATCGGGTCCTGATTGCCAAATGACACTCAAGTAGCATTATATGAAAGATCATTATACAGCAGTTACTATAACCCAAAATATGTAGCAAAAAACAGATAGGTGGCACTTCGAATCGTCGGCAAGGGATGGGACGTCCAGGATATAGTCTTTAATTGTCTTGTCCACATAGGAATGGTATTGATAGGGACATCAGGGGGATATCACATGTGAATTTGAAACAGGGCTGTCCCAAGAGCATCATAAGCCCCCCCTCTTCCCGGGTAAAGTGATGTTGAGGGTCCTCTGTTTGGCTTGAACCACTAGCCTGCTAGTTTACGTACTTGCTCTCTTAAGTCATAATGCCACATCACATAATCACGGAGCCCTCATATGCACCCGAGGTTCCAGGGCTGGCCCATGCTTCAAGACGGCGATGGCTACCGTTGTTTGTCTTAACGTCGATATTTTCCTCTTAGCTCTGTTTTTTCTGCACTCTTGGCTCACACTCGAAGAGCCTGGTGGTGATGATATGGAAGTGATGTTCTGTGATGTCATTCCCCTCTCTGGCTTTAATCAATAGCCTGCCAGTAATACATACCTGCTCTCGAAAATCCGAGTGCCAGATTACATAACCACGAGGCTTTCATATGCATCAGAAGCCCCCCCCTTGGCCGTTCACAGGTGGGCCCACGCATTTAGACGGCAGTGACACAAAAAGCTGATACAAACTGTTCATAGTACGCTGTAGAATTTGGACATACGTAAGAAAACGAACATCAGATTAGGTAGATGGTTTCATTTTTTGGTTCAACCTCGTACACAAGATTGATATCACTAGGATGGAAACTCGTAATTAGTCAGTTGCTCATTACCTAATTTTTGATTCATTTCAACAGTGAGTGAAATAGGAAACGATTTGATGTAAATATTATAATATTTTTTTCTACTTCAGCAGTTTATGAAACTAGGCAAAAATTATATCAATATAAAATGACTATGCCACCTCGCGTATTTAATCGACTCACCTTTGCATAGGGACTTGCATGGAGGAACGTGCCGTCCACCATCTATGCACTTGGGAGCATAAAGTGAGCATAGGAAGAGCGGAAGTAGCGGGAAGCACTTCACACTTATGAGCGGCTCGTACATTCCTATGTGATCGCTGGCGTTGTTTTGCGAGGACTGGCCCAGGGCATTCGGGTACAGGGTGTAAGAGTATGGTATTTTGTACTTGTGGCATAGTGATATCCGTAAAGAAAGGCAGTTCTCTGTAGCGATAGATAATAATCGAATTAACAATATATAACTCTTCAATAACATAATACATATACCAATATTCCAAAATTTCAGTAAAAGCATGTTTAATGGTACAACATGGATTTTTTAAGAGATGAAATCCAATTAATGTGTCATTCATAACTTAGGTACAGATTATCAGTTTCTCGCGATAGTTAACTGAAATAAAATTGCTGGTCAGTAGTGAGATGTTCTTACATATATACAAAGGTGGTTCGGAACGCTTAAGAAAAATCTTTCATGCTTTTGGGACTACTATTACTTGTGAACGTACAATGCACCTCGCGCACATTTCTCGCAGAATTTCTAGCGAATTGGTTACATGCAGGAACGTGTTGTGTGTATATATATGTTACTGTTAAAGCCCGAAGTGAGGCCAATTCACGAAATGGCTGAAGGGTATGGCTGAAGTTCGATTTTCAGAAATGATTCGGTCTTTGGTCGACCAATTCGCGAAGTGACCGGTGATCCCTGACCAAAATTCGATGTGCAGTCCGGTAGGTGCCAAATCCATTTTTTTTTTCATCGCTAACGTGTTATACACGGCTATATACGGGATGTCTTGTAAGTACAAGCACGGCCTTTATCTCATCAACCGCACATCGTAGAAGTATGATTCCAATTTAAACATACTCAACAGGCGTTCAAAAATTACCCTGTTTTGAGAGTGAAAATACAGTTTGTAACAAAAAAAAAATTAAATTTTTATACGTTCCCCCTTCCAATTAGAAAGTTGTTGCCCTGTCTCTCATGATGCCAAAAAAGAAAAAAAAAATCCATGTTTCTAAGTGTAATATTCACTGAGATATTCTCAAATTCGAAAAACGGAGGAAATTTATCAGACTTACCAACTTTATTTGGGAATTATGCATAATCACCGGTGAAAGTGATAAATGTAGTGATGTTGAACTTTCTTTATCGAGACGATTGATGATTATGCTTAACCACCACGTATCATTTTTTGCATACAATACATTAAAATGTATAGGAACCAATTGGACCGAAGCCAAACGTCTTATAAATGTTAGTCTTATAAACGAGGTTCCACTGTATATCGTACCTCCCCTTTAGCGAACACTCCCCGTTAACGGATAAAATTTTTGGCCCCATGGGTGTCCGTTATCGAGAGGTTCTACTGTATACTCGGAAGAAATCGTAAATGTAATTGCATTTTTCTCACGAAATATAAAAGTGTACATATTAAAAATAATTTTTATTATTTAGAAAATGAAGAGTCTGTACTTACTTTGGGCTTGTGCTGGCATCTGTACTTCCACGGCTTGTGGTATGACTGAAATTAATGAATAATAATAATAATAATAAAAGAATAATAAAAATTTTTCAAATACTTGGTTAGATAATAATAAATAATTTGATAATTCTGATCCACTATAAATTGTAATCTTCAAAGACAAAAGAGACCTTTTATACCTTTCAGGTACCATAGAAGTAAGCACAGCAAAAGCAGAACCAAGGCAATTACTGTATTTGACAGAATCAGGCATATCTTCCAACGTCTTCTGGATCGAATCTCGCCTTTCAATGAGTTGCCGGCGCTCGTGATTCCTACTGGTACTTCTTTAGCCTGGTCAGGAATCTACAAAGAAATTAGAATTTATTATTACTATTATTCCTCTAATACAGTGGGTTCCCAGACTGTGCTTCGGAGATATTGGTGCTTGAATGGCAGAACTTATTTTAAATCTGTATAGGTGCAAAATTAATTTCGATGTAGGCGTACGTATTTGTACGTCTCCCTTCACAATTTTCTTGTTTTGTGGTTCAAATTATTTGTAATAATTCACTGCGACACTTCGTGTTCATCAGTATAGATCCGGGGTGATCTCTTGATGAATTTGTTTTTTCCCATCATCATGAAGCATTTCGTCATGATTAATAAACGTTTTCATAAAAAAAGAAGCGAAAAACCACAGTATGTTCGAATTTACAAATACAAATTCAAATACAACGCCACAACAGGCAAAACGCCCAATGAAGTAGCTGAGAAAAAAAAATGCCCATAATAAATATGATTATTATATATTTCAAAAATACAGCAACCAAATTAAAAATGCAATTACAAACAATATATATACATGATGAAATATTATACACTGCCCATAAGAAGCACAAGTCGAATAGAAATAGACTTATTCACGTAAAACATTTGTTGGTGCTTCTTCGAAAACGCAGACTACCTTCAATTTCTTCTCTTTTAATTTTTGTGTATGCATTCAGAGAAATTTCTCATTTTTTTAAAGCATTTCTCTCTCTCTCTCTCGCCCTACATAAATGCACTTTTGCGTTTTCTCCGACCCACTACCTGCAAGCATTTTGGAGCTCTTCAACTGATATACTATTCAAATTGCCATTTAGACCAGTGGTCTTCAATGCCTGGCCCGCGGAGCGTTTTGTCATGCCCTGCTGATCAGTTCAAGAAAATGATTGAAAATATTAGAAGACAGTTAATTAATGAAATAAAGATTTTCGGAATTAATGAAAGAAATAACTTCAGAATTAGTGAAAAAAATAAATTATAAATCAATGAAAGAAATAATTTTGCTATTTGTTATATAGAAACTATTACAATTAATAAAAGAATAATTGCATAATAATTGAAAGAAATGATTTCAAGGTTTTTTGAGAAGGAAATAATTTCAGAATTTTTGAAATAGATAATCACAGAATTATTTAAAGGGATTTCAGATTAAAATTTTTCATTAATTTTGCTTTGCAGCTTTTTTTTTTTTGGTAAGAGGTTGTTGATTTCTGCGGAGTCCTCTCTCGCAGGGAACAGGCAGGCCTAAAACATGATATTCTGCACTTACATATCAACAACTTATAAGAGCTTAATAAATCATGAATAAGTACCAAAATACCGAGTGGTGATCGCGTATATTTGATTCTAGGTACACTTTTAGACATAGTATTACTTATAATATTTATAAGTCACTAAATTTTTTAATGTTTTTATATACATTATTCACAGCCATGTATGTTTTTCATTAACTAAATGCCTTTCTACTACTTAGTTGATGAAAATTTCTTTTCTATCTCACTTAGATTTTAAGATAACACAAAAAAGTTTCTCAATTTTCCACCAGGTGGCGTTCTAACCTTTTTTTTATCATTTGTTATGCACTCATATTGCTATACCACTATGCTACTTTCATGCTTCCATCTGCCATATTTTAAGAGTTATTCGATATTATGTGAAATTTCCAATGTTCTTTGTTTCTCTGGAATGGTAATCTTTTTTGATCCCGGGCATCCCAAAATGATTATTAGAGGTAGAAAATGGTTGTAAGAGACTACGCATACGTAACTATATACGAGATCTTCAAGTGGTCGTAACTTTTGAATGGTTGAAGATAGAGCGATGGAAGAAGTAAGTGTCTGGGTATATTAACCTACACGATAACAGAAACCAAAACACCCCCTAGTGGAAAATTCTTGAACTTTTTACCTTGTCTTGGCAAATAAATGGGCTTTGAATAAAATTACAGCTTAAGTTCGTGAAATTCCATTTAATGAGATTATAATACATAAAACCTACTCAGAATGTGTACGCTGATTTTTCAAAACTTTTGACATTTCATACCATTTGCTACTACTACTACTACTATTAACCACTAAAGCCTCATATACATTTCTTCAAATTTTACGGGCTAATTTTTTTCGATATAAAATTGAGAGTTGCAAATTTAAGCAATTTGCAATTTTTGACAGTAAATCACACAAAATATTTGATTTTTTTACATTTCCTAAAAGTATAACTTTAAACAGGTTAGACTAAAACTGGATTAAAGCTGATAATTTCTCATACGTAGCCTTAACTCTGCAATGCTCCATAGATTTTTATTACTTTTGGAAACTTTCCAAAATGTGAAAATCTGTACCGATAATATATAGGGTTTTCAACGAAGACTATCGTAAAGAAACAAAATCTACAGTTAATTCTGAAATCAGAATTAACGTAAGTATACAGAAAATATCAGCAAAGGGAGCGAAAATTCATTTGTGGTAGTAGCACCTCTCCAAAATAATAATTGGAACAAATATAAAAATTAAAATTTTTAACTAAAAATAAGTCTATTAGTAAAATTTGCGCCTCTTTCTGTTACACCGATTGGTGTTTGAAATTTTTCACGTTTGCCATTTTTTCATGTTATATATAAAGTATCATTCTTCTATAGCAGTGTTGCCACTATTAAAAACACAGCCTAGGTACAATGTGTCTGAAAACTTACTCTCTTGCTTCCGTCAATGGCAGCGCCAGCAGCAGTCGTAGGTGAAAGTCTCTCAGACTTGGAGGACACCTCGTCTAGTTTTGATTGCGTATCGTCTTCACCAGGGCTACAGCTCATCTTCCCAGTGCTTTTGGCTGAAAACCAGAAAAACATCGATATTATTTTCTGAAATTAAAACACGAACCTCGGGCTCCTCAAATCAGACACATACGCACAGAACCCACAGGGTGCTCGCCAACTAGACCACGGATTCAAATACAGGGTGCGCCTGAACTCACGGCCAAACTTTAAAGGAGGGTGAAATATACATAAAGAAGCATTATATGTATAGCATTGTGTGATCAGAAATGAAAAGTGTTAGTGGAGGAACTCTGATGAGGTTGTTGCAAAACTTTCAGTCGCTGCTGCAACTGTTCGTGATATACTTAGCATCTGCGAAAGGGTACGCTCATCACTTTTTAGACGCTGTCAGGCCTGTATCTATGTTGGTGGTGATGGTACATCTGAGCACTTACAGTAATTATTAATGTAAATAAAAAGTGTTTTTTTTTCCATTTCCTCAGAATTTCGTGTTTTTCCGTCAATACTTTTCATTTCTGACTCCATATTTCTATACAAAAAATGCTTCTTTATATGCATTTCACCTTCCCTTTAAAGTTTGGCCCATGAGTTCAGGGACACCCTCCTATACTCGAATGTTCTTGAATGAATGCTGGATTATTTGGATTTCTTCGAATGGAATTCAGACATCTCAAATGTCTGAGAATCGAACTCGGGCACCTTAAATGTTTGCGAATGGACCTCGGACAACTCAAAATATGAACTAATGTCTTTGTATATGGATCTTGGATCCTTCGAATGGAATTCGGACTCCTCTTATTTCTCCAAATGAAACTCGGTCACGCCAATTGCCACCAAAAGCTCTCGAACGTATTTTGGACACGTCAAATGAATCTCAAAGATGTCAAATTTTTACGAACGAACCTCGAACTCAAATATCCTCGCATGTCTACGAAAGGATTTCGGACTCCTCCAATTTCTCCGAATGAAACCAGGACACTTCAGATGCCCCCGAATGAAACTCAGACTCAAATATCCTCAAATACCCTTGAATGAATCTTGAATTCTTCGGATGTATATATTTTTAATATAAGAAAGCAGAAACATAATGTACAGATACAAACACATACATAGATACAGACATATAAACGTAAAAAGCATACACTTTATTGACTTCAAGGGACTTTAAATGAATCTTGAATTTTTCGGATATCTTCGAATGAATCTCGGACACACCTCAAATGTTCTCAAACGAAGCTCGTACACTCTGAATGTCTACGAATAGGTCTCGTACTCATCAGATATTTTCGAATGAAACTAGAACGTCAAATGCCCTCGAATGAAACTCGGACTTGAACATCTTTGAGGGGGATCTCAGCCACCTCGTGAACGTCCTCGAATATGTCCTTGAATGAATATGAATTCTTTGGATTCCGATTTATCCAAATGGAAATCAAACACCTCAAAAGCCCTTGAATGGACTCGGACATCTCAAAGATATCCCGGCTACTTCAACAAATGAATATTTTGAGTTTTTTTAAGACAAAAAGTTTGATCATTGATCATTTTTGTTGCACCACGGTCATTTTCTGCACATGAGGGCTAATTAGACCGGGACCTACAATTTATTGCCGAATCCGAACAGCGGCCTTTCCTTTTATATTCAACGAGAGGTTGGTGCGCTAAACCGTTGGTGGGCGCGCTCCCTGCGGTAGCAATCTTTCTCTGTGGCCATATAGCCGTTTCTGTTGTATTCCTGTGTCAGGAAAGTTTCTGACAAGGACGAACTGGGAATCGAACTCGCGACACCTCTAAACATCCTTTGGCACTTCAGGCGAGTATCTTATCGACCTGGACTACCGCGTCCTACGTCAAAAAGATTTGGAATTGTCCAGGTATTCATCAAATGACAGGAAAGATTTTGCTAATGCTGATTCGTCAATGGGATAGTGACCGGCAAGTATTACTGCTCATAACAAAGAGCACACATCTTTCTCCACATCTTGCGTCAGTCTTACAACATTAGTTGAAAAAAAATACATGGAAAAGTTCATATCGTATGTATTTTGGATGGAAACCATTGCTATATTATATATCTTTGGAGAGAACTATATGGCGTTGTTCCATTAAGAAATCTCTCGGAAATGTTCAGGATATTACTTCGAAACTGAAGATTATGTGACGTCTGGAAAAAAAGTCGAGACAACAGCACTGACCAAAGAAATTGGACCTATATAAGCCTAAAAGAAAAGAGAGTGACATTGCAAATGACATTAGAAGCTGCTCTGGGAAAGAAACAAGATTTATCTTCATCATCCACAGAACCGGAGATACAAGAAGGTAGAGTTAAGGCAAAAGCTCGCATGACATTACTTTTAGTTGGCTGTCGTGTCACGTGCTCGATTCTCCGTGGGGAAGTTAATCCACATGACGTCATTGAGGTCACTATTTGGCCGTGAGCGAAAATGTGTGGATAGAAATCCGCATCCATTTCCCGCTTCCACTCCGCGAATGCCCATAGTCCCTGCTACATCTTCTGATCCTCTGGTTTTCGTTCCCATTACGACAACGAAATAATGAGTTTCTCGCAACTTTTAAGACATTATTTATATCGTACAACATGATGATGTTCACTCAACAGATGGCGTTGGTTATTACCACATCTCAGACATGACATACTTCATACATGATTCAGAAGCGCGTTTCTATTCTTATATGATGCTATCAAAGAGAAAAAAGAAATGAGATGTCAGAGTAATATTACATGTCTCATGAAAGTTGCATGTCTATGTGTTGTTGGACATTCCGTACATGAAAGAAATGTCATATTCCATACCAAAAATACCTAAGATAATGAATGCTTCATTAATGTATCCGACTACCTTTCTCAGCATGTTTCTATAAAATGGTACTGGAGTAAACTGGAATAACATTTTTTGATAGAAAGTGTCTCGAAGTGATAAAAAGAATGATAAATTTTGAACTACCTTATGCAGGGCTCGAGTTCCGCATTTATATTTTACTCAAATTTTTATAAATTTTATTTTTTTAAATTTTGGGAAATCAAGAATTTTTCCCTGAATCACATCATATCATTTCCAAAGAGCCCAATATTAGCAAACCATATTAAATATCAATTTTAATATTACATCAATCAGTAACAGACTTTACACATAATGCGCGATACACTTATTGCAATATTAACACAACCCGACAAAAATATGCTTCAATGTGCCTCAGTCTTTTATTCCATTCTTCGAAATCACATCTTTTCGATCTTGAAATAATTTACAAAACAAGAAAGTGTGCATGTTTGGTCAGAGCATGAAATCCTCAAATCTTAAGATTCTGTATATTTGCAGTGAAGAACTTTATGCATCTGATCTTGCAAACACGTTTTCCAGACGAACTGCAACAATGTTCATCCTTGGTTCAAGTTGTCAACACAGTGCCATAAACATTAAATAACACTAGAGGTTTTAGAAGAAACGTTTCCAAATGTTGAAACGGCATTGAATCATCATTGACAACGAATAACCGACATCAAACTTTTCTGGAGAAAGATTATTCTTCTTATTAACCTTTCACCGACAATCCTGAGACATCTCGTCAAACCTGATCTGCTTTATTTCAGCCACCACGAAATATCTGGTCTTCTAATAACGCGTTGACAGACCTGCAAGTGCACGAAAATTCGGGTAAGCACTGTTGGAACTGATATCAGTCACGTGAGTCCAAAAAACTTAGTTCGATTAATATCCGAAAGAGGAGGCATTTTCTGTTTCAGAGAAAAAATATATTCTTCACCCTAAAGGGATATATACTGTGTATATTTCCAATTGAATATTTCCGACGTGATGCTTAGATGCTTTACCAATTTAGTCTCAATATTCAGAAATGAGCTTAGTTTGATTCAATCACGTCCAAACCAATTACGACTGCATCATCCAGACAACACACACACATAAAGATATATTTCTCTAAATAAGAACGTACCGTGTTCGATATATTTCAGACATGAAATACATATTCCCAGACCAACTTAAAAATATAACTTTTTTTTGCGATTTTTACGTATAAATCAGAAAAAAAAAATCGTATTTTCTTGAGAGATTCGCATCTCTATGAATCAATTTTCTTCAGAAAATACAATTTGTTATTTTTTCCCGTGAAAATATTAGTATATAGTCTTTATTGAAGGCTATTTATTATGATTTTAAACATTCTTCTAATGCTCTGGAATATTTTTAGAAATGCAATGGGAACATTCTGTGAGTTTGTTACATCTTGAACCTTCACTCGTACGTACATCGGGGCTGATGACAATTTAAGAGTCATCTCACACTATCTCTTTTTAAGATAGCGAAAAATTCATAAATGTGGTGGAAGTACATTTTTACCCCAGGAGTTACCAGCCACCACCACAGGAACTAATGGATATCATATACTGATGGTAATTGGTGATACTTGATTATATGTAATGATATGATGAATATAAATAATTGATATTAAAGTCACCATATACGATGAGTAAGATGCTGATGATGCTACATGTTAATAGTGATGTGATTAATGCCATATGAATATGATATAATGTAGATAAAAATAATAATGATGAATAATATTTAACTTTGAGGTTAAATTGGGATATAAATCCTTCGAATTCATTAAATACCGTTTATTACAATACTTAATGTACAATTGTGGGTGGACGAGAAGTCCTGGACACATTTTAAAAATTGATAACAAATCAACCAATTGACATTAAAAAGTGCAGTTTACACTAAAACACTTAAAATAGTACAGATTTTTTTTTAATAAATCAAAAAACAAAACAAATTTTACTTACAGGTGACGCTGTAAAGCGAAAAACTTGATGTAACACATACAATGCAACACGATGCAGTCCATAATTAATATTTACGGCAATTTGAGTTACATAAAACTATCACATTTCAATATGAGCTCCCTTCTTAGCTCGGGCTATATCTAAACAGGTGAAAGGGTACTCGTGTTGAAATATGGTAGTTTTATGTAACGCCAATTGTGTCATTTATGTGCTACGTCGAGTTTTTCGTCTTACAGTGTCACCTGTTAGTGGCACTTAGAACTATTTTTAAATTTATCAAAAAAAATTTTATCGGCCATGATAAGTATTTTAGTGCAAACCACTCCTTTTCATGTCTATTGGTTGATTTTTTATTAATTTTTAAAATGTGTCCAGGACTCCTGGTCTACCCTGTATGTCCATCAAGACGAATGCTGGCCATTGAGATTATCAATAAGGGAGAATACGGGGTACAACGCCAATATATTCTCATCAAAACAGTCTAAAATTGTCATAAAATGCCAAAATGTTACAAGTTGTCACCATAAAGTAACAAATTGGAGAAAAAGCCGCCAAGTTCTAGCTGAAATTTCTTAAAAATTTCCAATGGATGCAAAATGAAGACCTTCCGGAAATTTTGCAGTGATTTAAAATTCGTGATAAAAAGCCTCCCATGGAAAATATGCGAGATAATTTTATTTTATTTTTTTGGTGTAATTAACGTAATATGATCTGTACTTCATAAAAATAATCTTTATCAATGGAAATTAAAAATTAAAGTAAGATTAAAAAACAAAACAAAAACGGAGTGTCGTCATAAAAATGGTTGGGATGGCAATGAGTTTGGGAAATGTCCAGAAAAAAAAAAACTCTCGCAAACTACTTCACCGCACGCCAGTACCGGTCATACCTCACCATACGGCAATATCCAACCAGTGCGATTGGGTGGGAATTGAAGTCGCCATCTTTCGGTGATCGCCCCAGGCTCGGTAGGTAAAGAACTTCTTTCTTATGTTCTTTGCCCAGATTCGAACCCGTGGACCTTGACGGCTGACAATGCTTTATAAATGGTTTTGTATGGTTCAAGATTTATATCATTTCACACATATTTTGTATTATTCAGTAATTGTAATTGATAGAGCAACATGTGTACAAATTACAACGATTCCAGAATCGCGTCCTCAGGCGCTTTACTTCTCTCTCTCTCTCTGGAGCACCGAAAATTTCCTGCCTCACCGATCTGCACAAAGATTTGAAGTTGTCGTCAATGTATTTTCCCATCAAGAAACTATCTCGAAACTACTTCGAAAAACAAGAAAGGTCGTGTCATCAACATTCGAGAGAGAGAGAGAGAGAGATCTCCAATTATGATGCTTGCGAGTTTCTGAAACATCTAAGGCCTAAAAACATTCTCCATACAAAATATGTATCCGAATTTTCAAAAATGTGTGTGCGCTTGTGTATACATGTATATATATATATATTTGTAAATATTCAAACATTCAATAGTTCATCTTTTAAGGCAATGTTTAAGACAGTCTCATGAATGAAGACATCAAATGTGTGGCAAACTGGTGGATAAGACAATTTTCCGCAACAAAATGTTATTTTCAGTTTTTTTACTTTTCCCCCTTCAATTATCATCATTTTATACCAATGCAATATTGTGTTCCTCCATGATGAAAGAGAATAGGGCTCTTTTGAGCTCGGCGCTCTGTATAACGCTCAACGGTCACGGTGAATTGATAGATGGAAATAGTGTAATTTTTCGTTCTGCCTATAATGCTCTGAATATTTGCATTCTTTGAATCTCTATCGTACACGTTGAGTCATTTAACAGCAACTTTTTTCCCAAAACGGGAACGAAAACATTATTGTTACTATTTTTTTCATTTTGAGAGAGAGAAAGAACCTTCACTTTTTTTTTTTTTTTAATTCTCACTTCAGTATTTTGTTACATGTTTGTTATTGGAAATTCGATTCAGTTTGTCGCTAAAAAGGCATTTTTTTATACAGAATTCCAAGAAAGTCCCCCTGCCCTTAAAATGTTTATATATTGCATCCCCCCCCCCCACACCCCGAGCTACTTGACAAACTCAAGATTATGAGATTATTTTTGTAAAATAAACTATGTAACAAAATAATATTAAAGCAAAATCCTAGTTCTGAGTCAATTTTCCCGGTAAAATAGCCATAAATTTCTCGATAAAAACGTTGAATCGATTTTGTCATAAAAAAAAATGCTTTTTAGATAATAACACGTCTGAAAAAATCAAGTAAAAAATATTCCTTTTTGAAATAAAATAGCGTAACAAAAAAAAGAATATAGAAAATTGAGGGAAGAATTTCTCTCGAAAACAGTGAAAGCATCCACAGAATCTTTTTTTCTTTTTCTCTTTCATGCATTTTTTCCCCCATAACATATTTTCCATGTCTTTTAAAATATAGGGTGTCCCATAAATTTGTGAACAGTTTAAAAATTCATAAAGATTGAAGGAATTGCTATGTGTAAATGCGGTTTACGAAAAGGTTATTCTTACGAAGGGGGATTTTTTTTTGTTTCGGGGGAAAACAATAGTACAAATTTTCGTTGAAAGAGGACGCTCCACGAAAGCAAATGAGGAGTGATCGGAACTGAACCTTTCTTCAATATCTTCTGTGTCCTAACCGTTGGCAAAGCTTCAGCCGGCTATTCTTGGCCGAGATAAGATTAACTTCACCAATAGCGGTTTATCCACCGATGTCAATATAACAATGTAAACCTTATGTAAGCGCCAGTAAAACATAAAAAATTGAGAAATGAGCTATTAATCTTAAACGAATTACATAGGACTTTTTTACATATTTTGTAATTTGCTTTCGTGTAGCGCTTTCTACCAACAAAAAATTGAACTAACTTTTTTTTCTGTAGCAAAAAATCCTCCTTCGGAAGAATACCTTCTTCGCAAATCGCATTTAAATATACTAATTCCTTACATTATTTAAACTATTTGCGAATTTATGGGACACCGTATACGTGCACTCACGTATCCAATTCACAATCCGAGAAAAATACGTATTAACGTATTATTGCCATAACTTATTATATAACATTGATTTCATTGGAATTTTGTGTGAAGTTAACATTTTTGAACATTAACCTATCAATGTATCGCACTAGATCTTACAAGGTATTTGCAGCCAAAAACTACAGAATAAATATTTGTAACTATGATCCTATTTATAGATTCTAAACATTATATACTGGTCAACCAGGGCTCCACGATATTTTTCGTACTCCCTGTTGCGACTCCCACTGCTTCCCAACAGAGGGAGTACGAGCTGTATTAATATTATTATTTCTTTTTCCTTTTTTTTTGGTTGAGTATATTTTCAGTAGTACACTTCATGTAATTGAGGAGAAAAGAAGGGCAGAACATCTTCTGTCACTCTGATTTAAGAAAAGAATATAATGGTTTTGTTTTTTCCGACTAAGTGTTGTTTAATTCTTGCCCAGTGTATTATTTTATTCATAACGCGAGAGGGGTAAGTTTTTAATTTTTATTTGGTAAAATCATGTTTTTAAATTAAATTTTAGATCGACCCGGACAGGTTCCGCTTTGTCGATCCCTAAATACTCCCTTTAAAGAATTTTATGAATCATCAATTCGATCTGAAAGATTTCATGTGTTTCTATTATAATAGAAACCACAAAATCTTGAAGACTGATTTGTTGATTTATAAAATTGATAATTACCGATTTTATACATATTTTTTGACATTTTATTAACAACTCTATGCAGGGTGTGTCCTGCAAGTCCTAATGCGGCCTTTATTTCATCAACCGTTCATCGTAGAGCGGTGATTCCCAACGTGGGAAATGACGCAATTTGATTTTAGGACACACTGCATTTTCACTCTCGAAACTGGTGCAAGGTGGTGATTTCTAAACACATTTTGAGCATGGAAATTGGAATCGTACCTCTACGATGGATGGTTGATAAGATAAAGGCCGCATTAGCACTTACATGACACCCTGAATATTTTATCACACTGTATTAACGGTTTTCATCTGTCATTTTATCATTTTTTAGTATTTTTCATATTCATGTCAAGTATTGTCAATTTTTTTTTTTTTGCTTTTTTTAATTCGTTTTTAATATTTTTATAGTTATTTCATATATTGTCTATTTTTATTCGTTCATTTTATCATTTTCGTAATTTTTATATTCATCTGACACAATATTTGTCTATTTGTATCGGTTAATTTTATCCTTTTATTGTATCAGTTTTGCTTGTTTTATTTTTTTTTATTGGTTTATTGGCCCTTGGTTTTTTTTCCAACTGTAAATGAACTATTTCTGTGAATGATGATAAATGAATAATCCTGTCGCATCTGAAAGACAGCATTCGTCAGCATATTCTTGCGATCAATACAAAATTAATGCGTTCGGGTTGTAGAAAACGTGTTTTTAAGAATGAAAAACATCACTACTCCCCAAGAGGGGTACATTACGTTTGGCTATTTGGACTGCTCATTGGAATCGAGGCATTTGGACTATTGCCGTTTGGACGCCACGGTATCGACGCGAGCAACGAATTTTCTTATGCGTTTCTAAATGCAGAATTGCGCGGACGTTTATTCCAATTTATAGAAAATACGAGTGGGGGGGGGGGGCAGCATCTCACTTATATCATACCTCACTGATATCTTGCTCTACAGCAGGCATCTTCAATCCAATACTCACGAGCACTGCGGTGCTCCCTAAAGCACCCAGAGTGCTCGATGTCAGTGTCCGATTATTGCTCACAAGCACTTGATCAACGTAACAACAAAACATCTTGTGCAAACTGCATTGACGGATTAAAATCATGTTGATTTCATACATTGGTAAGTCAAATTTGCCAAGGGTGCTCTTCTTCTGACGATGGGTACAGGCAGTGCTCGCGACTAGAAAAAAGTTGAAAACCTCTGCTTAACAGGCTCGTATGATTCCTGATTTGGCCTTTTTTTATCCATTGCCGATATCGAGGATGCAATCGACTTTTTTTGAGGGGTGAATGAAGATCACAATGTTCCAGCTATTGACGAAAGCTTGATACCAGAATTAAAAATTACTTCGAACACAATTACATCGGAAGATTGTATCGAAACAACCACACAGTCGGCTACTGTTTGAACCAAGAATGGTTTGAACAGGAATTTTGTCCTGTTATACGCACACTGTACATGACGAAGCCCGCACAAATAACTATGCAGAAACACCTCATTGTCGCTTGTGCGTCGAACTCGGTGCTGACCATTGAACTCTGCAGAAATTCATAGATAATTTTTTTTAAATTTTAATAAATTGTAAATAAGCCAATGTAAATTGATCGATTGGAATGGTCCGGCCCATTGTCCGACGTCCAAACACCATCGTCCAAACGGCACGAGTCCAGATAGCTGCGTCCAAACGTCCTGCTCCACACCAAGAATAGAGTATCAAATATATTTGAAATGTTTTTAGAAGTGGATGATAAGCACAGATTAAAGAAACTTGAAGTTATTAAAATTCGGTGTCATTTGAACAAGTATAGAGCACCCTTTACAACTCTCTGAGCTGGAGAAATTGAATTTCGACATCCCTGTATTTTCCAGCTCGCATTCGAAAGAGAGGTTTAATTTCTTGTGCATCCTAAATTAAGGACCACATCTTCAATGTTAGAATTCGTACTTTTCAACTTATGCTTAAGAACAAGACGATGATAAAAAAAATAGGTAACAGTGGATCCTCAAGTGTTCTGATTGTCTACAAAATTTTGTTTTCTACAACAATGAATATTCTCGGCCAAAAACATTTCCGATGTTGTCTCTTTTCAGTCATCTCTATGCCATACCCATCCCGTTGAATTGAAATTCAAATCCACATCAAATATTCACATTTTTATCCACAACACCCCGATTTCTTTTTCTTGCCACCCATCGACAGACATGTATCCAATGGATCAATATTTTACGAACAGAAGAACCAGATCATTGGACAGCTTCCCGATCTGCACCTACAGACAGAAACAAAGCCGTTTGCTCGTGTTGGGAGAGCAACTTCGCAGAGATCAAGAACCTCTATTCATTTTCCTATTGGATACGATCATCGATGCGATAGCGAATGAGGATTCTGATGAAAAGGTAGGCACCATTTTGGATTTAATATTTGAGAATTTTCGGAGTTTTAATTGTCATCTCGGTTTTCTTAACCTCTTCACGTGCAATCTTTTAACAACAAATTTTGATCATGTATATTTCACTAATCGGAATAAATCTGGTAACCGTATCCTAACCTACACGCCCGTTAGAAAAAAAAGGAAGAAGTGGGGAAAGAAAAATATAGAAGAAAAAAATGCATAGAAAATTAAAACCCTGTATATAATAGATAAAAGATTATACAGTAGATTTCTCTTTTCACCATTATCCTATGTGTTTTTTCTCGCTCTTATACATGTATATAGCACGAAAATACATTATATGCGGTGGGGGGACCAGTAACGGGAATATAGAAAAACGGAGAGAAAGAAAAATAACTTCGGTTCATAGGGTTACAATAAACCTTCGCGATGGTGTGGAGAGAGGAAACAAAACACAAGAGACCTTCTTGAATTGAAAACCGCCGACTTTTGGATGAAATATTTCGTCGGTGATCGTAAAGGGGTCAAAGGAATCTTTGATAGCATAAACTTCTTTACGAGGTTTGATTTGCTATTCGAACTACAATTATATTATTTGGTCTAGAAAATTCTGAACTAACTTTAAGGTAATTTTGATGTGGTATGAAGTTTGGTCTAAGAATTTCGCATCTTGTTGTGCAGAAACTTATTTTCGTGATATTCCTCTATTGAATTGAAAAAAAACTATTGAAACCTACATTTATCATGTTCCTTTTGGAAGGTTCTTCACCCGTTTTCCAGTCGCGAGCACTGCCTGTACTCAACATCAAAAGGAGATCACCCTTGCCGCACGTTTGACATACGAATGCATGAACCCTTGAATTCAATTTGCACAAGGCATTATATTGGAAATTTGATCAAGTGCTCGCGCGCACGAAATCGGACACGAGCATTGAGCACTCTGGGTACTCAAGGGAGCACCGTGGTGCTCGCGAGCAACGGGGTGAAGATGTCTGGTTTAGACCATAGTTTTGAGAAGTTTTTGTTCCATATATATATGTATATATAACCCCTTTCTTCAAAATTTATTTTCCTTCATCGTCCCCAACTGAAGTCAACCCGTAGAATCCTATGTTATACCCGTAGCTTCTATCGCCACTCTTGATCATTCCAAATCTCTCCCACTTCATACAACATGTCAACTTCTTCTTTCTTGCCTACAAGTCTTTTCCACACTTCTTTCGAAATCCTAGGCTGCGGTCTCCGGCTCTTATGTGCCACTGGGTGCACGTGCAATTTGTCTCCCTAATCTTTGGGTTCAGCTATACACGTTAGTCAAATGGCTTGCGCGTTGCCTCGAGTTGATGGCTGTCTTCATGGGGAGAATGACGCAAGTGATTCGATACTTGCGAGCACGGGGCAACGGGAGCCACCACTATAAATTTCTGCTAATTTTTCCGACACAACTCTGCCTCTTTTGAGGTAACAGAAGTAAGGTACTTTGCAACAGTTCGGGATCGTGAGCGGTTCTATCTACCTATCTTGATCATTCCAGTGCTCACCAGGAGGCTATTGCCCACTTTGGGAAACACTGGTTTAGACAGCTAGCTGATGTGAAGATGAATTTTGGAAAGAAAATTCAACTTCCACCGCGAGGGTTAGAAACACCGGCCCCTCGCAATTCTGACCAGTGCACTAGACCACTACGCTACAGAAGCAACAAACAAATTTCTTTAAAGCAGTGCTTCCTCAACCTATGGTCCGCAGACAAGACGAGGTCCGTGACGACGGCATAAGTGGTCCACAACAGACTTGATAATCCAATACTAATTGAATGAGAAACTTATTAATTGTGAAATTCATGCTGTATAAGTAATATATTTTTGGCTCAAATGAAAAATTCGGCATTACACCTTCATACTTCTGATGACCATATTTTATCGAGGAAGAAACGGAAAATACGGGATCTCACTAACTGACGTCAAACATGCAATTCTAAATAAAATTGCTAAATATAGCTGAAATTAAGAACTATTGCAAATCATAATAAACAAAAAGTTTATTTCGCGACAAAAAGTCAACCCGGGGATTACATTCCATTCAGGACAAGTATGGAAAATTGGGATCCTAAATATGGTAAAATGCGGGTCATAACCAATTTTTGTCAAAAACGTGGCCATAAGACGGCAAAATCAGCAGTTATTGCTCAAACTGCTGGAAATCATCAATGGGGGCGGACAAATGAAATGCTCCAGGAAATCGCAGTGAATTGAAAATTAGTTCCCGGAAAAAAAAACATGTGGGACATGAGATGGATATTCATATTTCTAGTCATAATCATTGCAAAACATAGTTTACCGATTATGAAAGTTACCTTCATTTATAATTTTAGTAAAGCTAGCAAAGAGAAAAAAAAAGTAAGTTTCCAAAACTGGACATCTGCATGAAAAGTCGGTCTAACAAGAATACAAGAATGTTTGTCCAATGATCAACAGAAAAATCAGCAGTTGTCCGTCAAAATATTTTAGACATTTTACTGGTTCTCTTGGATTCAAAAAGATGGCGTAACAATTACTTAAGAGCATCATATATAAGCTCTGCGGGATCGTCAAACCTAATACCTCATACATGTACTACTTCACCACACACACCCCTAACTCCGGCCACATCGCCTTACGATTTGGGTTGGACATGAAGGCGCCATCTATCGGTGGTCGCCTCAAGCTCGTTAGGGCGGATGTCTTATCTACATTCTTTCTCCGGCTCGAATCTGGGACCTGATGGCAACCTCCACGGTGGTAGATGAGCATCTTACTACTCGCTATTGACATTTGCCACCAGAGGGCAAACTTGTTTTTTTCCCGAATTTATCTTCACATGAGCCAGTTGTCTAAACCTTTGTATGAATAAAGCAGAGTGGTATGATCTTCACACAAGTCACCATCTGGTAGCAAATATCAGTATATGCTAAGATATAAGAGCTATTAGCTGAATTAGGTCTGACTAGAGCGCCTGGAAATCCCAGGCTAACTCATCCACCATATTTGTGCGAAGTGTGATGCCAATAATATTACAACAGCCAGTGGCCGTATTCCCAACCTAAACGATTAGCCGTCACTTTGAACAGGAAACTAGTTTTGCTACTCTAAGATGGAGGGTGGTGAGTCCGGTCGGTATATTCCAGGTGCCTTAGATCTGACTGCCCATGTGCGATCCCGTTCAGTTGCTTCTGTGGCATAATGGTCTTGTGCACTCGTCCGGATTGCGAGAGGGATGGTGGTTCTATTTAACGCGGAGGCACAGTTGAGTTGTTTTTTCCTGAATTCCCCTTTTCATCACCTAGTTGTCTAAACCTTTGCATGAATAGTGGAGACCGACATTACATCTTCGAATAATTCCCTTTTGTTTTAGATATCAGCGATACTCGAGAAGACAGTTCGGACCGTCGTGTGTAGAGGTAAAGCTAGTGGTATTTTGCCTTATTTGACTTGGTGGGGGCTCGCGAGGGGCGAGAACGACCGTGCGCTGTGCTTCCAGTGTGGACTCGATGAAATCCAAATCCACAGCAAGTGCCTGGCAAAAAACACGAAGGGCAGCAAATTCTTCTTCTACGTTCCGAGGGCCATTGAAGAGTCCAGCAGCAGTGAGTTTCGCCTTTCCTTTCACATACCATTTTTTTAGTGTATCACCGTTATTGAATTTTCCCCGGTATAAAAGAAGGCTTGTTTTGGTAACGGGAACTATTCATTAACACGGAATACATATACATGGTTACTGAGTATTATAGGAATTTTATGCTGTAACGAACATTTCTTAAACTTTTTCACTCAGATACACGAATTTTTTCTCAGCCCAAGGCATTAAAGGAACATATATTTCCTGGACCTTATTTATGCTGAGGTGAACTGGGGAAAGAACTCTCCTTGAACTCTCATCTTGTATCCGTCGGGATTCGAACCCAGGCCATCTCGTATACCAAGCAAGCATGCAACCATCTACACCATTAGCCTTCTTTATTTCACGCACTGTGGCGTGGGCGCTGAAGTAGAAATAGCCTCTCCTGACATCAGGAAATGGCCCCTCAGGTGGGACGGTAGGGGGAGAGAGAGTGACAGAAAATGTTAGTTTGTGCAAGGAGAGTTTCCTTGATGTCTTGGGCTGAGAAAAGCCGTCTATCTATCTCTACCGTCCCACCTGGGGGTGGGGGGACATTTCAAGAAGTTAAGGGAGGCTAGTATTTAGCGCCTGACGCCACAGTGCGTGATATATAGATGGAAGGGTCGTATCTCCAGTGTAGATGGTAGCATGTCCACCCGGTATGCAATGGGGGGTCTATGTCCGAGTCACGGCAGAGACCAGAGACAAGCTGACTCCAAGTTCACCTCAGCATAATACCCAGAAAATATGTTTCCTTGATTTCTTAAACTGTGTTTGCCAATGATGAAAAGGCTGCAAGATGGCAGTGCCTAATCTGTTGATGCTACGAAGAGTGTTATACAGTATAATGCTCAGAAAATGTCTGCGAATTCCCTGAAACAATTCCCACGAAGTATTTTTTCCTCTTCAGTCAAACCCACCTCCTCCTCCTAACCAGATCAGAGCACGCCGCTGTGTCTCAATGAAGATATATAAGTACGCGGTCGAGGAAGATCTGGGCCATGCTGAAAATATGTGTATAAGTGTTGTTTACATGAAGATTGTTCTTCTGTGTAATGCTTGTTATAGTGCTGCCATCTGTCATCAATTTTTCGTTGCAATAGGAATAATCGATTTCTACTTTGCAGATGTCTTCGGTAATAGTTACAGCAAAAAGCTCAACTGCCCGGTGTATTTCCTTCTGCTGAACACGTACGGAAACACGTTCAGTCTAGGTTTCTGCTCGGCGATCCCACCCGCTAACGGACCCGAACCGTTTCTGCCAATCTACAGCGCGTTGAGGTATGGTCGGCACGGAAGGATAAGAAGAATGTTGCAGCTCGGATTCGACATCGAGATCGGAAGTTCCAAACAATTACACCCTCCAATCTTTCAGGACATGTTCCGAGCACGCATCGGGTATAGCATTGCTTTATAAGTTACGGTAAATGTAATAAAAAAAAATGCAGTTATTATGCATATATTCGCCAAGCATTTTGGTAAGTTTGATAGGTTGCACTAAATTAATCACTTTTATCGTTGATTATACATAATACCTAAGCGTCGCTTCGTTGGTAAAACATGATAAATCAAACTTTATATAATATACTATATATCAGTGGTTCTCAACCTTTTTTGACTGACGGAGCCTTTGTTGGTAAAACATTTCTATGACGGAACCCTGTGGGCTTATTTTTGATTTATTCATCCAAGTCACTGATTTATTCCTAATCATTTAAAAATATTTATAATTATTTTTTCAAATTAACTGGTCTTTTTTTTTGTTCTCCTATAACGTCCGCGGAGCTCCTGGAGAGTGCACCGGTTGAGAACCGCTGCTATACATGATAATTTAACACACGCATTGTATCATTATATTACGATCGTAAAATTTGTTGTTATTATTATATTATATTATGGGGGGGGGGATACACATACTAGTTTCATTTGGAATTGTTTTCATATTTATCAAATTTACTAATTACGCTGGGGTATTATGCATAATCACAGATAAAGGCGATAAATTTCAAGTATTTATCAAATTCACATATTAATTTATCATTCATTAACACTTGGTCGTTATGCATAACCACCGGAATAAAAAGTGATAATTTTTATCACATTTATCAAGGCCGCTTGGGTATTACGCATAATCTCCGATAAACGAAATAAATTTATCAAATCTACCAAGACAATTGGTAACCTGTTATTATGTTTAATAACCGATTTATCACATTTACCGTAACATATACACAGTAATTAGTGTATTATGATTTCTGTATGGCGTTTTGCAATTCTGTTCGCTCGAAAAAACCTCGCTAATCTGTGTATCGCATGCATTCATTTAATAGTGTGAAATTACAAAGAGGGACTTGTACTCTTGGTATAGAATTTAGCGAGCTTTTCCTGTTGATCTGGTTCTATGCAGGATCAGCTCAACATTTCGGGCCCCCGAGCAAAGCGAAGGGGTACGTGCGATTCTAAGAGATACATACTTAGCTGAAAGTATGTAACGACTTGCATATTCGAATATTTAATCTCGAAAATTATCGTGCCAGATCACATCATGTACGGCCCCATGGACATGAGGCCCCTGGTTCATATCGGGATGGGGGGTGGCTCATGTGTTAACATGGCTTTGATACCACGCATGGACACTTGTGTCAGGTTCTGAAAGTACTCACATTTTTTCACACTATTTCCCACTTGAAAAAATGCCATTTCTACACAAGCAGATTTACTTATCTCGGGGAGACATGATACTTTTAAGACGGTCTCGCGCTAGAGAGCAAATAACCACATCAAACACCAAAGATCAAAAGAGTGACCAGAAGCCCCGTTCCCATGTGCAAATATTGCGGGAGTTCTAGCATCCGCTTTTAACGACTTTTTTTCTTTGTAAGGAAAGAAATAGGGATCAGTCATGGGTGAAAATTCTTGAAGTGGATTTTAAACAAGCTTTTTCTATTTCCCATGTGAACGGGGCTGGAGGGTGTGTAAGCATGTGGATGATGAAAAGAGTGACTTAGGGATTACGTGTAAAGTGACTTGTATACTTACGGTGGGGGAGAGGGGGTTAAGCGATATGTACCCCTGGACGGCAAATTTGAGGAATGAGTGGTTAAGAAAATTAAAGTAGAATGGGTAAAGTGTGCGGCAAAATTTGTAGGAGCACACAGGCTTGAAATCCATAAATCCGCCTCCGAGGATAGAACTGGATTTCAACCGATACTGACGCTCCACATTTTCCAGGGAAATCTATGACTTCGCTGATGATGTCATGAATACTACAGCCAAGACATCTACGAAGCTGATGTGTATAATCCTGTTTTGGCTGAAAGATCTAATAACCATGATGCTCGGACCACCATTCTTAAACGAATGCGACTCGAAGAGACTCGAAAACGACTCGTTGCGGATTTGCTGCAATGCTAGGACTCTGTGGAATAGTATTCCGGATCCGTACCCGTCCCTGGATGACGTGAATTCAACGATGGCCCAGTGGAACAGGGGCATGAATCGTCAAGACATGAAGTTTTTGTACGAGAAGTACTTCCCAGACATGGTTAGAGCTAGCCGTCGGCCGAGGACGCTCGAGCACCTTAGTCGCTGTGCCACTAGAGACGCGCTCAAGCACCATGACATAGATTCGGTTGTTTCCGTATTAGGGATAAGTAAAAGCTTGCAGAGATATCTACGCTTGGAATACTGACAAAGGTGTGAATGTTCACGTTGAATCCTCATTGTATGACGATCAATAAAAAACTGTTATTCATTCGGATGAATAAACACCTGAAAACCGTTATTTCTTGGTGTTTTTGAACATTCTTCAAATGCTCTTCCACTTCAGCTAGGTTCCCCTTTTTGCCAGGGCTACCAGTCCCTCAAGAGAGGACACCCAAAACCACTCTATCCTTCTCGTGGACGGTGGGGGGGGGGGGCCTCGAAGAGAGCCGAAGATGGGGGCTTTGGGTGCAGGGCACTCCCTTTCCCTACCACTCCATCCCGCTCGATGGGCCAGGGCTGGACTCAGCCCCTCTCGCCAAACGGCGAAGAGGGCTACTAATCGGGCTAACGGATTAACGACAGTGTTATCTAAAAATATAATTTTGAAAGGTAATTTCACTCCTCTCCAAAATTTTGAGTGTATTTTTGTAAAAGGAGGGTATTTTTACCCTTTTTTTTAAAATGGAAAACAGGAAAATAACTTTATTAAAAACATATAAAGTCAGCCCCGCTTAATAGAAATACGAATAACCGCTTAAACGGATAAAATCCTCCTTCATCAAAATTTCTCCCATAGAGGCAATGCCGGAGTTTTCCGCTTTATATGATAATTTTTACTTCTTTTCCCTGCTAAATCGAATACAGTCGAATCCTTTTATAACGAACTGCAAGAGACCGGAGAAATCACTTCGTTTTAATGAAATTTCGTTATGAAGAAATTCCAGGTTTTTATATTGTTTCTATGTAAACTTATCTGAGGGATTAGAAAAGTGTTCGTTAAAACGAGATTTTTTTTCGCTATAACGGTGTTCGTTAAAACGGAATTCGACTGTATTACATTTTAAACGTCAACTGTAAATGCACATAAACTACTATATAGATAATGTTTTTATTGAATGAAATATTTTGAATTGATGAGAAATATATTACTGTGTTGAGATTTTGGCCTCCAAGTATTCAAGTTGTTTTCAATACGTACATTTAATTATTATATTTTTGTTGTCTGTTGAGCCAATAGAGGGCGCTAACGTCTCCGATGACAAGTAAAAAAATCTTATTGTGATCGAGATTATTGTAATTAAATACAATTTTCATTTCATTTTTTTTTTTATGTCTGATTTCTTCGAGAAGCTTTTAATAGTGATTCATCAGTTTTTAATATACGAAAAGTACCAGTATTGTAAAATAGCAATTGACTTTTTTTTGAATAATCGGATTCCCCGCTTAATCGGATATTGTGTACTGGAATCATTGATATCAGATTAAAAGGGACCGAGACTGTATACCGTATTTCTCTGCATTAGCCGGCATGCCGGGAAACATCGAGGGAGACCAGCATGCCGGCAAAATACAGGTATTCGGAAAAACCATTTAATCGGCTGATTTCAGAACCTCGTCTGTTCTCTCAACATTTCAGAATCTTTTGTCTTTAACAAAGTGCATAGGAGATAGCTTGAATTTCATGTGTGTTCAGTCTAGCTACCATTAATCTTTGTTTATTGAAAATGCCGGATACTAAGCATATTCGTTCTCTTAGATTATGTGAGCTAAATGGAAGAATAAGTAGACTGTGAAGCATTTTTGGTATCCTTTGATCATAATATCTCTAAGATTTGAATAACCAGAGCAAGCAATTAATGACTTACACGGCGAAAGATGATCTGGTAATGCAAAAGCGACTGCATATTTTCAATTTCTGAACATGCAATGAAAATAAAATGCTCAAAATACGGTATCTGTATTTTGTATTACGCTTTCAATAATTAAGTTAGAGTAATAAGTGCTTGATTTTCATTAACGTTATCAAATTCCTGGATGAAACATATTCGCTACAGTGAGAAATATTATTTTATTCCGAGATTCGTGTATTTATTCAGTATTTAATAATGATTGATATTGGTGTTCTCTGAATGTATCGTGTGATATTCAAAGAACTTCGCTTTTCTCGGCATGCCGGGAATGGAACAGACTCCAACATTCAAAAAGCTGGTGTCCCTGGTTTTCATAACATGCCGGCTAATGTGGGGGGGGGGGGAGAGAGAGATAAGGCACTTAAAATTTGAAGGAGTTTCAACTCAAGGAAATTTGGAGGAGTAAAACTGCATTTTGAATGCTTTAATTACGCATCCAGATGCGTATTGGCGAACACTGATCGTGGCCTTCAAGCCAAAATAGTGCTCTGGAACTCTTCTTCTGCAAGTATTTTCAGGGCCGTCTTATTAAGAGTAAGGTTACCAGACGTCCTCATACGTTTCTGAAATTTCTACCTTTCGTCCTCATTTTCAGAGGGTTCCAGAATTTTTCTTCCTAATAAGAAAAAAAATCACTCAGAAACAAAACCGCCTTGTTAATCAATGCGTGTTTATTTGATTTTTTTTTTACTCGTTGTTTTTCTTTGCAGTTGGCCCCGCTTAATCGGGTAACGAATTAACGGATACCCCGCTTAAAAGGATAAAATTCCCCACACCTCATCTAAATTTAAGCCAAACAAACAATTTAAATTATGAGTATTTCAAGCAAGAAGAGAGAGAGAGAGATGAGGGCTCAGAATAAACACTTTGCCCTGCGGCTCTTGAGTAAGGTTACAAGATCCTGAAAGAAAGAAATGAGAAAGAATGCGCTCCTATCTTCCGATTTGCTGACTTTTGATGATAGGGGGGGAGGGGGGGTTTGGATAATGCTTACGTCATCAACCACCCTTTATGAAAATATGAGTTAGGATTCAGAGGGGCAGAGCTGATGACGAAATTTTGCTGACGGGTGGGGGGGGGGTCAAAAAGGGCTAAAATTTTGCTAACGTAATACTTGAACGGCCCCTTACATATGCTCACATTAAATGGCACCATTATACCAATAAAGAGAACAATATTTTTCCCACCAAAAACAAAGCTGCTTGTAATATGCAATTCCGAACTGAAGTGGTCAGTTCTATCTCAGTAGCTATCTCAATATACGGGTCAATCCAGCAGAGGCGCTGACATGAAGAACATGGGGGAGGGGGGCTGAAAGTTTCTGGTCATCCCGTATATACGGGACTCAAGCGCTCAGGTTACTCAATACCGGGACTCAGGAGAGGGATGGTACATTGCATTGCTTTTTCAGAGATTATTGGGGGGGGGGGGCGCTCAAATGACCTCAGTCCCTAGGTTTCGGTGCCTGTGTAGCCTAGATACCTGGTTGCATAGGAGGACTCCAAGGATAATGCGATCTAAAATAGTGCTATGACTTGAAAAGCATATTGATCATTTTTATCGCAACACGGCCGTTTTCCGTTTTCATAGCTTAGTTGGTAGAGCAATCGTCCGCCAAACGAGAGACCGGGATTCGAGCCCCGTGAGGGCAGAGATGAATTTTTACTCTGCCACGAAGCTTGGCTAGAAGAGATCTCGGCAATGGGATAAGTCCAGTGGCAAAGTTCTGGCGTTCATTCATTGTCGGCCGTATTCACTAACACAGTTTAAACTACAATCGCAGGTTAAAGGATTAGTGATCAACAGGGATTGGTTAAAATCCTCAACTTAACGGCCGTATTTACGAACACATTTTAAACTGCAATCGCAGGTGAAAGGATTGAAGATCGAAACGGATTGGTTAAAATTGAGGATTTTAACCACAATACGTGTCGATAGCTAATCCTTTAACCTGCAATTGTAGTTTAAACTGTGTTGGTGAATACGGCCGTCAGTGTGTCTTAGAATTTCTCCCCCCCCCCCTCCCCCCTCTATTGTAAGCTGTGCAACCATTCCTTTTTTGAAGCAGAAAAATGTTCTCATAGGTTTTCAAATTCTTTGGCGATTTCACCCGTTTTTGCCTAATCATTGATTAATGAATTTTCTCTTTTGGCATGAAACCATTGCAACACAGTTTGGTCGTCATCGTCGAATTAATATTTTTTCTTGCGTTTTCTGAGCAAGCGTTTCCGCCAATCTTCTTCAATTTAACCAGATCTTTTGTTAATACTTGGCATCTGGGATTGAGACTTTTCTGAAATTTCAGTTTTTATTACATCCAAAACTTTTTAATTTGTTGGAAAAACTAAAATCCTCCCTTTTCGCGATAATTTTTCTAATTTCAAGACAATGCATGAAGCCATGGCATTTGTGCAGATTTTATGAGATACTTACTTTCATTGATAAAATGATAAATCGATAGGGGATCTTAACAGAAGACAGAAATATGCTGAAAAGACAGCTTAGACACTATGAAGCCTCAATCTAGGTTTCTGTGATTCCGAATTGTTAATTTTCGAATGTTTTATCTGATAAAAAATTTTACGTACATTCGAACCCCACCGTCGCCACAGTGGCGGTCTGCTGAAGTTGATTTTCTGCTGTTCCCAACTTTGAAGCGTAAATGCGGGTTGATTTCCCAGTTAAAAAAGTCTCGCCACAGAGAAGAACAGGCCTAAAACGATACAATTATTCAATTATTACATTCACTCATAGTGAAACATAGTGAAAAACTGATGGCATATGGAGCGGCTACACATAATAAACATTACACAGAAACAAACTTCACTTCGGGCTCACTACATGCACACGCACATTCCAACATGTACCAATTCGTTAGAAGTTCCTCAGAGGAATGTGGACAAGGTGCACGCATGGTTTAGTTGTAGGGTTAAGAAAAGGGGAACCTTACCGTGGTACTTAGGGGCCATTCAAGTATTACGTAAGCAGATTTTTAGCCATTTTTTACCTCCCTCCCCCTTGTCAGCAAAATTTCGTCAGCAGCTTAGAATATTTCATATATTCAAAAAGGATGGTTGATGACGTGAGAAACCTTCAAATCCCCCCCCCCCCGTCATCAAAAGTCAGCAAATCCGAAACCCCCACCCCCGATGCTGACGTAATACTTGAATGACCCCTTATGCAGAACCCGTTCGGATAATATCATGACCAATATCATTATTCCCATGTACAGTAAAATCTCCATCTTGCGGGAGGTTGGATAAGACAGAAGACTCACGACATATGTTCCAAAGGTGGCCATGGGCACAAAAAAAAAGGTTAAGAAACACTGCTCTAGAAAATCGTTTCACCAGATTTAACGTGTGGTAGTTAGGTCATGCCCACATAAATCCCTATGCTTCAAAACGGTACTGCTTCTTCCCGAACCCAAGTGTTAATGTACGGTCGCCATACGCAACTTATTACCAAATGAGCTGCACCGGAAGTTTGCATGTTTACCCAACAGCCTGAGTGCGTATCACGTGTGTTGTATGAATTTTAGAGCTGCCATCTTATTCTTCAAACATGCGTGAAGTGTAATGATTGAACATTTGTACCGTTTCAGGTCTGTTGCTATCCGTGGCGAGGCTTTTTAACGGTGAGATCGGCTCTCGCGTTTACTTTTCGAACTTAGAAACTACAGAAAACCCAATTTCAGCCGACAACCATCGTGTCCCCGGTGGAAGCCCAACCCAAGCGTTATATTATAAAATACTTGACGGGACGAGCTTAAGTGACAAAGAAGTTCACCGAGTCGGAAATTCCATTCTATCACTAAAGTCATTGAGGAGGAGGAAAATAATAACATTACACTTTGATCAATAAGGTTGAACGAAAAAAATAAGAAATCCCAAGAAAAGCTTTTGCTCTTACATAAGAATTCAGTACGTACAGTGACATGTCATCAGCATTCATGGCCGATGACAGTACAGAAGAAAGAACGGAATCTCCGAGCTTTTGTTTTGAAGAGTGAAATCCTCTTTAACTTTCATAAACCATCACTTTCTTCTTCTTCGGGGATAAAAGCTCTACGAAAATTCTCGAAAATATTTCCTTTTTCTTTTATCTTCTGCTGAAGAAAAAGATCAAAATTTCTTTTCACGGGACGCTCCCATCTTACAAAGATGGCAGAAGAAATTCAAAATGTTTTTCAAACGTGGTGTGTGGGAGGTTTTTTTTTTTTTATTTATTTTTTTTTAAATTTATTCCCAAGTAAAGATTTATTTTCTAGGCTGTTTGACTGAACATGACTGGAATCAGCCGCTTGAATTTGTTTATTATTAAATACACTATGTCCTAATAATGGGAAATACAGGGTGGGCGAAAATTCTATGACATTTAAAAATTACTAAAAAATCAACACCGTGTCATAAAATAGTGAGGTTTGCATTAAAATACTTATCATACATAGTAAAGTTTTTGATGTATATTAACCCTTTCACTATCAATGATACTTCAAGTACCACTTTCTTCTCAACTACAGTAACACCCCTTACATTATGTGGATGTATGTTGATAGTTTAAAGTATGAACTTTACGATTACCAGATGACACCACAAATGTGGGACTTAGTTTTTCAAATTTTGTAAATTAATAAAATTCAGTTAGAAGTTTAACCCTTGCAAAAGTGTTTACTTCTAAACACATTGATTAGCTGTATAGTGATTCCTTCTGTTGTGAACATATACAAGAAACATGCCCAAAGATGCGCGCATGCATCCAAGTTTAGGATTATCTTGTAACCCTACTTCAAAGCTTTTTCTCTCGTATTAGAATACTATATAAACAATTACTAATATAGTTGCATTGGAACCCCTGCAGCCATCTATGAAATATAAAAAATGCTAAACACATCAGCCTACTTAAAAATCACGGGTGAGCTGAATAAATATTTTTATTTCGGTGGTTTAAAAAAAACAATTAAGGTGGTATACGAGAGATTCTATTTTACTTAAGTTTGACTGAGCTGTTGTTTCTCTGCGCATCAAATATACAAATACAAATACAAATACAACGCCACAACAGGCAAATTGCCCAACGAGGTGGCTGACTTAAGAACATATGGATCCCCGAGCCCCTACCTACTACTGCTACACCACACATGCTCCTCCCCCAACGAATCGGTACATGCGGGAATGTGCGTGTACGTGTAGTGCAACCTAACGTAAAGTTTGTTTCTGTGTAATGCTTGTTATGTGTAGTGCTGTCATCTGCCCCCAGTTTTACTAACTATGAGTGAAGTGTTATGGTTGAATGATTTACCGTTGTAGGACTGTTGCTCTCTGTGGCGAGACTTTTTAACGGGGAGATCGGCTCGCATTTGCGCCTTGAAGTTGGGAACCACAGAAAACCAACTTCAGCCGACCACCACTGTGGGGTTCGAACCCGGATCCTCGCATCACGAGTCCGGCACTATAACCACTCGACCACCACAGCGGCATATGCATAACAACATGCAATATTATGCAGGGAATTCTTCGGTGCTCAGAAAAAACTCTGTGTACAGGAAAGCATTCTCAGTCATTCTCAGACTCTAAACTCTAACTTTGAAATCTTATTCACCATGAAAAAAATGGTGCCTTTCTTAGCTATTTTTATCCGTGACCAATAAACGGCTAAAAATAAAATTTTATCAGTAAAAATGTGGCTTCTAGAAAATTTTGAAAATAACTGTATAGTTTAGTATTACGCTACACGGAAAAAAATCAATCTCTACAGGAAGTCGTGCTGTCACCTATCAAATAAGAAATACAACTGTTGTGAATCTTCAATCACAACGGTTGTATCGTGACTAATGCACCTTATAAAAAAAATTCAATACAGTGTGATATTAGTGAATATTTTATGAGCATTATTATGAGTTAAATTGTCATGTTTGATTTAAAATTTTAACTGTTGCTGTTTGTGTGCGGTAAATTGCCATTAGTAAAATAAGCAAAACATATTTTTATTTGTAATCAAACAAAATATAATTTGTGATTGTATCATTGATTTGGATATAATGGGATTGTTATTTGTGATTACAATTTCGAAAAACCAAGAAAAGTTACTTTCTGCGAGTTATGTACTAACTGTACATAAACAGCAATTGTTGAAATTTTAAATCAAACGTGTCAGTGTAACTATTATTATCGCTCATAAATTATTTACTAATATCATATTGTATTAATTAACTTTTTTTATGAGGCACATTAGTCAGAAATCGGTCGAAGAATCACAAGAGTTGTATTTTTTTAAATGATCGGTGACAGCAGAGGGGGGAAGGTACAAATAGGATTTTATCTGTTGAGATGTAGACAGTAACAGTAAAATAAGGGCGTGCATGATCGTAAAGAAGTATTTGACTGTAAAAAACATCGAATGTCACCAAAAAACGCTATTATTGCTCCCATATCGCTGCATTTTTTTTTTGGGGGGGTGGGGGATCCCTAGAATGTGATCGGTTGGTCCAATGATTTTGCTCGTCAACTGTTGTTCTATAGATGGTGGAAGCGATTTTGAAAGCAAAAATAAAAGTTAAAAATAGCGATCACTAGAGCACAGACAATATGCAAATGGCATATGCATTTGCATATTTTTTTTCAGCATTTAATGCGATGAAAAAATGCATAGAATCAATAATATTTGCATAACATCGAGTTTTTTTTTTTTTACGCAGGTGAAAATCAGTAAAAAATGAATATGCACTATGAAATAGATAATATTCATTTTAAAAATAAATCTGCTTTTTTGCATGGGGACTTTTTCAAAGCATATTTTGTGTTTCTTCAAGTGCATATTTTGTCATTTTTGACTGCATATTTTGATATTTTAAGTCCATATTTTGGCATTTTCGACCATATTTTGGCATTTTTAAATGCATATTCTGGCATATTTGAGTGCATAATTTAATATTTTTAAGTGCGTATTTGGGCATTTTTAAGTGCATATTTCGGCATTTTAAGTGCATATGTCGGCATTTTAAGCACATGTTTTGATATTTTCAAGTGCGTATTTTAATATTTTTAAGTGGGTATTTTTGGATTTTTAAGTGCGTATTTTTGGATTTTTAAGTGCATATTTGAGCATTTTTAAGTGCATGTTTGAGCATTTTTAAGTGCATATTTGAGCATTTTTAAGTGCATATTTGAGCATTTTTAAGTGCATATTTGAGCATTTTTAAGTGCATATTTGCATATTTTATAAGCATATTTCGCCACTTTTACAGTGCATACAATCCGGGCTCTAGCTGATCATTAGAAAGAAATGGATCGAGAGAGAGAGATAGAGAAAGACAGAAACTATCTTTAAAAGACCCTACAAGCTAGAATATAGTTTTCAAGTAAAAAAAAAACTCCGTGGTTTTGGAAATATAAAAGAGAGGAGCATATATATATATATATATATATAATGAGAAGATATAAAAATATGGAAAATCTTCCGGATTTCTTCTTTGAAGTTGAACTTGATATCTTCGAAAAAGAATACGACAAAATACTGAAAGCATTAAAAACAAATACTTCTGCTAAATCAAAGTATCTAATTATATTAAAAAAAATACTTTTCTCAAGAAAATACGAATGTTTCTGAAACGATCAAAGTACATATCTTCAAAACTATAAGAATTCACAGACAATGTTTCGAAAAAGAGCGAAACCGTATCCCTCCTCCTCCCTTGAAATATTTTCCACGTGCCTCTCAGACGATTTTCCAATTTAGTCTCAAGTTTCAGAAATAAGCTTAGTTTGATTCAATCACGTCCCGACCAATTATCGAACCTTTCAACGACCACATCCATCCGGACAACACACACATACACTTCGACAAATCTGTCTTTCCACAGGAACGTACCGTGTTTAATGTGTTTCAAATACGAGAAAATGCAGTAGAACTTGGTTAATTCGAGTTTTTGATAATTCGAACTTTCACAAATTCCCCTAGTGCTTTTCTATACTATAATTTAATGTTAAAATTTCTAGTTTAATTTGAAATTTTTGGATAATTAAAACTTAGAGGGAGAAAGATTTTAAGACTATTTGAAGAGACTAGAAATTTTTTTACGATAAGTTATGAGTATATACAGTCAATTCGTGATAACTCGAATATTTGTTTAAGTCGAAGTTTTCACTCATCACCAGGACTTTTTTGGTATAGTGTTAAAATTTTCCTTTGACTCGAAGTTTCCGGGAATGAGTGATTTAAAAAATACCATGTAGAGCAATAAAATTCAGTATTGGAATTTATCAGTTAGCATTTAGCTATGGCATTTAGCATTTAGCTATGGAATTTAGCATTTAGCTATGGCATTTAGCATTTAGATATGGCATTTAGCATTTAGCTATGGCATTTAGCTATGGCATTTAGCTATGGCATTTAGCATTTAGCTATGGCATTTAGCTATGGCATTTAGCATTTAGCTATGGCATTTAGCATTTAGCTATGGCATTTAGCATTTAGCTATGGCATTTAGCATTTAGCTATGGCATTTAGCATTTAGCTATGGCATTTAGCATTTAGCTATGGCATTTAGCATTTAGCTATGGCATTTAGCATTTAGCTATGGCATTTAGCATTTAGCTATGGCATTTAGCTATGGCATTTAGCATTTAGCTATGGCATTTAGCATTTAGCTATGGCATTTAGCATTTAGCTATGGCATTTAGCATTTAGCTATGGCATTTAGCATTTAGCATTTAGCATTTAGCTATGGCATTTAGCATTTAGCTATGGCATTTAGCATTTAGCATTTAGCATTTAGCTATGGCATTTAGCATTTAGCATTTAGCATTTAGCTATGGCATTTAGCATTTAGCTATGGCATTTAGCATTTAGCTATGGCATTTAGCATTTAGCTATGGCATTTAGCATTTAGCTATGGCATTTAGCATTTAGCTATGGCATTTAGCATTTAGCTATGGCATTTAGCATTTAGCATTTAGCTATGGCATTTAGCATTTAGCTATGGCATTTAGCATTTAGCTATGGCATTTAGCATTTAGCTATGGCATTTAGCATTTAGCTATGGAATTTATATGATTAAATTAGAATAACTTATCTTTTTCCGTATTTCTTCATCTCCAGTAGTTTGGCACACCTTACGAAAACGATATTCGTAAATAACGGTGTTATTTTAAATCTAAATATTTTATGTTGATTTGGGAAAACGGAAATCGGTCGAAAGAAATTCAAATTCTAGTTTTAAAATTCGACTAAAATATGAAAAATTATCAGCAAAATTGTTGCAGGTAAATGTATTGTTATCTAATCCTGTGTAACTAGATTCCCCAAAACAGATTATTAGGTAAAATATGACACGCGAGACAACGTGCAGAGATATGGTTAATAAAAGTTTTCGATTTTTCTAAATTTCAAAGAGCTTATATAATTCTAAAAATAATTTAGGCGCTCGAAAAGATGCGAAAAGTGTCAAAAATCAAGAATGCCAATCACTGATATCTCTGTGAATTTTCATTCAATTGCTACTGAGTGAATTTGTTTAGTTTAATAAAGATGCTCAAATTTTATCACTTGGCAAGTTTTTGATTGGACACATTGTAATTATTATACTATATTCATATTTCATTTATATTTTTTGAATTTTTGTATCTTCTCTTGAAAATCATTTTTTTTGTAGATTCGATAATCAAAAGCATTTTATTTCCTTTTTTTTGTATGTTTCTGTATGAGCAAGTTTAGTTTCGAAAAATTTTACAAGAAGCCAGACTGCGTTTCTCGATCAAGTTGTTAAACAACAAATTTTTAAAGGCAAATAAAAAGTTTAAAAATTCTGTTTTTTTTTTCTCTACTGTTTTCTGTGATAAGTTAACTCTCATTTTTTATCTTTATTCATCGAGAATGAGTAACATTCAAAATCTGAATCTTTTTATCGTCATTAAGAGCATGGAAAGTATCGGTAAGTTCAGATTTTGTAATGTGTCAATGAAAGTATATTTCTTTGACAGCCTAAGAATATAAGAAAAATTTAGGGAAACAGCTCAGCAACAGATGATCAACTGTTTTCGTAAATGAGGCTTTGAATATGGCCAAGAAATGCTGCACTGATGCTGAGAGATTCCAGAACACTGGGAGAATGTAGCAGCTAAGATCAATTATATACACAGTGCTTCTCAACCTAGGGCCATATGCCCCTCCGTCCCTATTGGCCTGGGATATTAGACGTAGGGCCACGGGAGAACATCAGATGAAAGGAGCGTCACGAAAAAAGATATGGGGACAGAAAACTGTGAGAAATAAAGCTTTAACGTGAAATATGGTAGTCAGAAATGTGACTACTTTCAGAAAATCCAGCAGAGCTGTCCATGAAACCGGAATCATCTTTACCCAGTTGCCGTAGCTCGGTACCTCATGACCATAAGGGGGGGGGGGCTACATGAATACATGAAGGGATCTATAATATGGTGCTATGGTTTTCGGGATGAGTATTCAAATACGTAAGCTGTTGTTGTCATCTAATTATGCAGTCCCAGAACATCACTCTGCCCGGGGACCCATAATATTGAGACGATCATGCATGAAACCTCATAAGAAGAAAACTGACTGAGAACTCTAGCCCAGGGCTGGCATGTGTCCAGGGTGAGGACCTATTGCCTCTCCCGATACATAAGGTCCGGAGTGGTGATTTATTGTGTAGGTTCGTTGAATCATCATGTATTTTACACAGAGCTATTTTTCCCACATAATTCGGCTTTTGATCATCCACCTTCTAGATCCGTGCCTGGTCAGAGCTCCAGAGATTGGTCGTATTTATAAAATTTTTGTTCATTATAAATGTAGTTTTGATTTAATTCAATTTAATAAGCAGAAAAGTTTTCGCTACTGGATGAGGTTAGAAGGCCTTGCATGAGACTGGGGGGGGGGGGGCATGAGAAGAAAAAACATAGCTGAAACGGGGGCCATGAGCTGAAAAAGGTTGAGAAACACTGACAAATATTATAATTATAAATTTTTAAAATTTCGGAAACAGTTTCGTAACTGATAAGAAATTTTAATAATTGTTATCATCTGCGAAGGATGATTACGTTGCAATTTGCGTTTTTCGGATCGAGGATAGATTAATTTTATAATTCGAACTTTTTCCTAATGACTTTGGACTTCGAATTAACCAAGTTCGACTGTATCTACGCAGAGTGTTTCAGCAAAAGTACCCGAAAAGAACAAAAATTCTACGGTTCATCTTAAAATTCAAGTAAAATATGAAAAACGAAAGATTTTTTTCATATTTTACCTGAGCAAAAATGAAGGAAATTTTGCTTTTCATGGTCGAATTTCGAAAAAAAAATGATTTTCCAAAAAAAAAAAAATTAAATTATAAAATCAAACATGAAATTTCGATTCTAATAAGTATAATAATTAGAATGAGCGCAATCAAAACTATTAACTAGTACTTGCTAGTTTGTGCCAACTAGTAAAATTTGTGCGTCTCACTATTATGCTAAGAGAAATTTGCCCTGTAACAATGATGAAAATTCACCGCGATATCAATGATTGACATTCGAGGAATTTTCGAGAAATAAAGCGAAATTTTCTGCATTTTTTGCGTCTTTACGAACACCTGAATTTGTTTTAGAATTATATAAGCTCTAAAAAATTGGGGGAAAAATCTCTCAAAAACTTTAGTTATCGATGTCTTTGCAGATTGTTGCTTTATATTTGACCAAATAATCATTTTTTGGGAATCCAGTTACACAGGATTATACCGTGGAACAATACAGTTGCCCGCAACAATTTTGCTGATAATTTTTCTTTTTTTTTTGTCGAAATTCTGGAATTTAAATTTTTTTCGAACGATTTTTGGGATACACCACATACATTTCCAAAAATCAACAGAAAAATTCGATTTTATTCTCTAATTTTCACTTATATTCTCATAATTTATCATAAAAAAATTCTAGTTTATTTAAATAGTCTATAATAATAATGATAAGAGCAATCTTGAATGATAGTGATGTTTTATTAATCTTTTGAATAATATTGACATCTTAATAATAATGATAATAATAATATTGAACAATAATGATGATAATAATAATATTGAACAATAACGATGATAATAATAGTGAATAATAATGATAATAATATTGAATAATAATGATAATAATATTGAATAATAATGATAACACAAATGATTATATTAAAAATTAGTTATAAAGGTAATAATTTTTAACAACAATGATAAAAAAATTTTCAATATTTATTTTTCGATAATATTGATAATAATAATCCCTTATAATATTGATGATGATGATTTTCAATAATAATAATGGAAATTGATTAATCAACTAATAAATCACTTTTCTTATCCTTCATATAAATAATATTGGTTTCTTTCTAATTATCTTGAACAAAAATGTTTTTTTTCTTACTTATCCATGGAAAAATTTCCTATGTGCAATTTCTCAGTAGGTAATTAGCTCTTGTAACAAAATGACCATGGCACAGTTTATTATATGTCATACTATTTTGTAATTAATATGGATTCATTAAATGATCACATGTTCTAAATATGTATTGAATTCTTATTTTATGTAATACTGCATAAGTTTTAATACATTCCATTCGTGAATAATATTTTGAAATTTAAGAGATACAATATTGATTTTGAATTCAGGATCATTATTTGGATTTATAGAAATATACAGGGCGATTCAAAACTAAACGTACAAACTTTTTGGAGAGGTAAAAAAAAAACACAATAACAAAACAGAATCACATAGGAATGTATGACCGGAACCTCCAACCTGACCAACTGGAGAATAAACGAAGATGCAGCAATGACAAGCCAATAATGGGTAGAGGAAACTCTTTATTTAGCGATTCTTTACATGAGGACAGTGCGTGTATATGTCAAGTTTCACAACAAGAGCTCAAAATTCTTACCATCCACAGTTATGCAGAATTCTTTTTTTGTGATACATTTCTGTTTGGTTTCGGTTTTGTTTTTGTGTTTTCTACCTCCCCTTAGTTTGTACGATGAGTTTTGAATGACCCTGTATATTGGAAAATTATGTCTACACGAAAGTATGCAACTTTTTAAAAAAAATCTCGAAATGAATATCAAATATATTTGCTTATTGCTTATAAAAAATACCCCAAAAATTGTTTTCAAAATAAAATAACATAATAAACAGATTTTATAGCGAAATCCATCCCTTAAGTCAATTTTTCCGTTGAAATAACTGAAACTTTCTCGATCCGAATGTTGTCTATTTCTATTGCTTTTTAATGCTCTTTTTTTTCTTCTACTACGGAATGTTACTCACATAATACCTTAAAAAGATACAATTTAAAGAAAAAAAAATCTTTTTTTTTTTTGCAAACACAAGAATACCAGAAATTCCGAAAAGTAGATTCTATAAAGTAAAAAGAATTTCTCTCTCTCTCAAAAAATGTCCTCCTTTCATTCCTATAACTGAGAGGTTCTTAACCTTTTTTTTAGTCGCGACCAATCACACCATCAATTTCGTGATCTATGGGTCCATATTTAATTTTAAAATGCTTACTTAATATTGCTTACAACAGAAAAATGTTTGGAAATTGTTTTCCGAAATTAGCGTAATAAGCGCATTAATAACATGATTTTAAGTGGATTTTTGTACGACCCATCTATTTTGAATGACTCGCGATGATGATCGAGATTTGAATCGCAAGTGACGAACCATCCAGAATTATGCGAAAAATAATTATAAAATAATAAAAAAAATTAAATTAATAAAAATTGCAAAACATCAGTTACGTCACAACATACAAAGTGTTTTTTTCAAGCTTCGTACACATTTCTAGGAGTATGAATACCTACATTTCTCTTATGGTATGCAAGTCCCTCTACGGAGTTTCAGGAGTATTTGAAGCATGAAAGGTTGAAACCACTGATTTAAAATAGAGTTTACATATACAGGATGAGGTGTAAGACGGGATCCGGGTTCGAACCCCACAGTGGTGGTCGGCTGAAGTTGGTTTTCTGTGGTTCCCAACTTCAAGGCGCAAATGCGAGCCGATCTCCCCGTTAAAAAGTCTCGCCACAGAGAGCAACAGTCCTACAACGATAAATCATTCAATCATAACACTTCACTCATAGTTAGAAAAACTGGTGGCAGATGGCAGCGCTACACATAACAAGCATTACAGAGAAACAAAAACTTCACGTCAGGTTTCACTACACGTACACGCACATTCCCGCATGTACCGATTCGTTGGGGGTTCCGCGGGGGGGGGGTGGATGTGGGGTGTAGCAGTAATAGGTTGGGCCTCCAAAAAATAAAATAAAATAAATAAATAAATATGGCTCGGGATCCATGATGTTCTTAAGTCAGCCACCTCGTTGGGCAATTTGCCTGTTGTGGCGTTGTATTTGTATTTGTATATAAGTGCAACTGAGGCCCTTATCTCATCAACCGTCCGTCGTAGAGGTATAGTTTCAGTTTCAAAAATGGTAAACAGGCGTTCAAAAATTACCCTGTACCAGTTTTCAGAGTGAAAGTACAGCGTGTAACAAAAAAAAATCTAAATTTTTATAAGGGCTCTCTGTCCTCTAACTTACAATTAGGAAGTTGTTGCCCTGTCTTTTCTGGGTCTAACAAAGGAGGAGATTCTATATCCTTGCATAAATATATATATGCAAGAGAGATGTTATATATGCAGTGTATATTTTCTGAAACGTAACAAACCTGTTGAATGAATAGACTTCCAAGATATGAGTATAAAATGTTAATTAAACTTCTCTCTATAGCGTTTATTAAGTTTTTTTTCGAAAAATTTCAAGAAGTTTTCCTCTTTTAAAAATATTTTTCGAGAGTTTAAAAGGAAAAAAAAACCATTTACTTTTATAGAGGAATTTTTATGAAGAAAACGCCCGAAGTCTTTCGTAGTTCTACACTAAAAAACGCTTTAAAAAAATGATAATTTTGCTCCAAGCGTTGAAGTAAAAAAAAAAAAAAATACGTAGGCACACAAAGTGAAGAAAAAGAAACCATCGGTTAATAATTAGCTTAATTACTCTTTCAGTAATTTATGATATTGTTTTTCTTATCAACAGCTTTCTCTGAAACTCTCAACAACATAAGCTAAGAAACAACTGATTTACTTTAATTATTTTCGAATTCATTCATACTCAATAAAAGATCATGCTTTGATATTTAATTTGCACTTTCTATAATACCCTTCGCTGCCTGGGTTTTCTCAATATACTTGACAGCATTAAAGAAAAACCGCCTTGAGGGAATAACCATGTCTGAAACGCATTGTTTGAGAACCAAAGTAAACATTCCAAGTCATTGCTGAGGTTCAAGAACAATTATTAGTCTACAGTTTTCCGATCATTTAGGGCATTTGTCCATCCCTGGCGAACTTTTAAAGTAGACTATCGTTCAAGTAGGGTCCTGTTCAGTATATATGCAATATTTGGCGAAGATCGGTCTGAAATTGAAGATTTCTATGAAGAGCACACACACACAGACAGAGAGAAAATCAATTTTTATATACATAGGCTTATTGATGAAAAAACATTTTTTTACGATATCTGACTACCTATGTTGTCACTGTTCAATCAATAACATTTAATATAATAACATTTTTTTATAGAAAAATTTGCAAATGGTGAAAACAATAATAAATTTTGGACTACCGTTGTCATTTTCTATGAAAAAGTCATTAGGATTTTTGTATTTTCGTGTATTTGCTTTGTTCGTTGGCGTCTTCTTAATAAATCTGATGTATTATTTGAAATACGATTGCAAAAAAGTTAAGTGAATAAAATATTTTGTTATTTTCACAGTACATTCAGCTAGTGATGATGCAGGGTCAGTACCAAAATTCAATTAATTGCATGGTTTGCTTATAAGTTACACCCAAATTTGTTGATGCACTGTACGTGTGTGAATCTTGAAATTCCATTCAACATATCGTATATACTGTAAAACACGGTATATTTCACATGTTGTACATCATTTTTTTCTGAGGATAAAAAATAGGTTTGTTTTGGAATCACAAAAAATGTGACTTTCATAAAAAATTAGGGGGAGGGGGCAATTAATAAAAATACGTGTGACAGAGCTCGTAGGTTTTCGCACATAACCTTAACAATTAGTAGCAAAATATCGTGTTAAAGTTTTGTAATGATAGAACCGCTAGATTTTTTGAAATCACGTTTCAAACTCAAGTAAAATGTCAAAAATGGCATTTTTCGTAAAATGCGTTTAAATTCATGGATATCATATTCATGGATGGTATGTAAAACCGTAACAGTAAAGTAAGCGTAACTTCGGGTCTAAGCGCTGCATAAACAGTACAAGACATGTTTCGGAATCTGTGAATCAACTCAAATGGAGCTCTCACAAGTAATAATAATGAAAAAACTATATTTCTTTCCAAGGGGCAGAGCTGATGACGAAATTTTGCTGACAAGAAGGGGAGGAGGGGGTAAAAAATGGCTAGAAATTTGCTTACGTAATACTTGAACAACCCCTTAGATTTTGCCACAATGCCTTAGAAATGTAAGGCAAAATATCATATTAAAATTTTGTAATGATACAACCAACAGATTTTTAGAAATCGTGTTTTAAACTCAAGTAAAATGTGAAAAATAGCATCCTTCGTGTTGTAAAATTATAAAAAAAACACGTTCAAGTTTTTATTCATTCTGATTATTTAATGTGAAAACACAACACTAAAGTGGACGTAACTTCGGTCCTTTTTTAGCGTAATATATACAAAAAAGTATGGAGCAGAGTAGATGAACTTTGCCTAATAATACCCAGAAAATCACCTACGAATAAAGCAAATACAATATCTTGTATTTTGCTTCATTCGTTGGTGATTTTCTGAGAATCAAAAAAAAAAAAAACAAACTTGCTTTGGAATCACAAGAAATGAAACTTTCATAAAAATTGAAGAAAAAAAATAAATAAAAATCGATATTTTCTTCCAAAATGACGTTTTAAACGCAGTCGCGAATATCTTATAACCTGAACAAATTCATTCACGAATTTTTTGATAAAATTCGAATTTAATCTCTATATAAGACGACGATAAAAAAAAATGAAATACCTGTTATAATAGATGCCGTTTCAGGTAGAGCAAACTCGATATATTTTCCGCTATTCTGGATTTCTCAGAAAGTATAAAATTCTTAAACATCGTGATGATGAATTCTTATGCCTTTGGGAATCCGCTCAATAAACGATCGTAAGTCTCTGTATAAACTTATAACGTTGAAGTTTCATATACAAAAAAACCCAGGGTTTCTCTCTTAGATAGCTCAACATCGAATGTGTTTGTTGACAAGTGTCTCGGCAGGTATATATTTTCCCACATTGCTCGTAAGACATCCTATTTTCGGTGCTGTTACTTTGGTGAGTAAATAAGCTCTTTCTAAAAATATACATCACACGTCATCGAGGTCCAAGCCATTTTAGTGTGGGTAGTATTTTTGTTTTGATGTGGCTTAAAATAAAACTATATTTAGACCACATACCAAAGTTGACTTCATCTTAAAATTAATTGTCGCAGACAAATGCACGAAAAAGCTGTGGAAGTTGGTTGTGTACAAAGAATGAAATTGAATTGATCTGCAATTGAAATTGTTGAGTTGGTGTTTCTTTAGAGCAGTGGTGCTCAAACTGTGGGTCGCGACCCCCTGGTTGGACACTTAAATGAGCGGGGGGGGGGGTCGCAATAGATATTTTCCAGAATCTAACGTCTTAAAATAAATTTATTTCATTCTTTCGTAACGTAAATAGATATAAGTGAAACCTAAAACACACACACACACACCTTAACTCTTAGCTTTATTCATGTGTGCATTCACCAGTCAAAAAAAGAAGTAAAGCACACACAACTATTGAATTAGGCGTCATTCAAGTATTACGTAAGCAGATTTTCAGCCATTTTTGACCCCCTCCTCCCTTGTCAGCAAAATTTCGTCAGCAGCACATATTTCATATCTTCAAAAAGGCGTGGTTGATGACGTAAGCAACCTTTAAACCCCTCTCCCCCCCCCTTGTCATCAAAAGTCAGCAAATCCGAACCCCCCCCCTCCCCCCGATGCTGACGTATAACTTGAATGTGACCCCTTAGAAACTACACAGACCATAGACTAAAGATATAAGTATTATTATTCTAACTCTGTAACACAGACAGAGGGTGTATGGAAAAGGGAAACTCCTCCATCAAAATTGAAAATCTTGGAAACGGTAAATGAAAAAATATATATATTATTTTTCATGCTTGCAGATAGTTCCGTGAAATTTCAATTTTCAGGTTTAACGAAATCATGTCGTCTCAGATTTTTATGAAAAGGAAGCCCTACAGTCATTCAACTTTCATTGGTTGTCAAACACGGGTTGATTTATCCACTACATGCACGCATATAAGCACGAGCACTGATGCATCTCAATTAGAATGTCAGTTTTTCAAAAATTGCGAAAGATGCAAAATTGATTATGGACATATGAAAAGTATCAGTGCAGCGCTCGAGGAGGGGGGCGAGCAGCCTATAAAAGTTTTGACAAAAGGGGATCTCGCGTCAAAAATTCTGTGAACCACTGCTTTAGAAAATGCCGCCTCTGCCATCGGTTGTCTAAAGTAGAAAAATTAACTTTTTTTTAGTTTAGACAATCCCTTGCAACATGAATGACATATCTGAGTTCTACACGTTATTTGGATACTTTTTCTAAATGAAAGAATGCATCAGAGATCAACGGGTCGCCTGCAAATGGCCACAAAGGAAATTACGGAATCACCCTGTATGTTTGGAATGTAATATTACTTCGACGCATTCACTTCATAAGCGATTTGCGAGGCTCTATACGACCTATTTAACGACCTGTATATGCACTAAAATTAGAGTTAGATTTTTCAAATGATTTTTCAAGTTTTTCCTATACGTGCAGGAACTGTGAAAACTATTTGCAGCTCGAAAAAAAAACATGCATTTAAGGGTTAAGATCCCAGGAACTTATTCGCACATTTGTCAAGTTAACTCTTATGTGGTAGCCGCTGTGGTGGTCGAGTGGTTATATTGACGGACTCTCGATGCGAGGATCCGGGTTCGAACCCCACAGTGGTGGTCGCCTGAGGTTGGTTTTCTGTGGTTCCCAACTTCAAGGCGCAAATGCGAGCCGATCTCCCCGTTAAAAAGTCTCGCCACAGAGAGCAACAGTCCTACAACGATAAATCATTCAATCATAACACTTCACTCATAGTTAGAAAAACTGGTGGCAGATGGCAGCACTACACATAACAAGCATTACAGAGAAACAAAAAACTTCACGTCAGGTTTCACTACACGTACACGCACATTCCCGCATGTACCGATTCGTTGGGGGTTCCGCGTGGGGGAGGGTGTGGGCGGGGTGCATGTGTGTTGTAGCAGTAGTATGTAGGGCCTCCAAAAAATGGCTCGGGGATCCATGATGTTCTTAAGTCAGCCACCTCGTTGGGCAATTTGCCTGTTGTGGCGTTGTATTTGTATGCGCACAAGAATGTGTTTCATAAGTAATAAATATCTTCTTGATCGTTACAGTGTAAGTCCACAAAAAAAGAGAGAGAGATTCCCTTCTCTTTATTTCTTCTTAACACATAAATTTCACTTTATTTTTAGCTTCTTTTGCTCGTCTTTTTTTTTTTCCTTCTAAATATATCGTAAGTAACGCAATGTTTTTCATTTCTGTGTCTCAACTAACATATGCTAGAAGCATCTGTAGTCACTGCTCCCTATCACTGGAAAGTAAACAAAAATACGCATTGTTTCTTTCAAATACGTTAAGGGGTGTTTCGCCAAAAGTATCCGTCAAAAATGAAAACTCTACGGTTTATTTTAAAATTCAAGGGGAATATAAGAAATGTACTGTGCGGAAATGAATTTATGTGCTATGTCGAATTTTTAGTTTTACAGCGCCACCTCGGAGTGAAATTTGAACTTTTCTGTTTTTGGTTTATCCAAAAAAGCAAAACAAAATAACTCTAGGCCAGCGGTTCTCAACCTTTTTTTGACTCGCAGAGCCCTTTTCAGTATATAATTTCTATGGCGGAGCCCTGTTTGACTCGAGGAGCCCTTTCTTCTACATAATTTTTATGGCAGAACCTTGTAGACCTCTCTTATTTACTTAACTATCAAATTTGCTGATTCATTTTATTTTCCCCGAGTCGCCGCGGAGGCCCTGGGAGGTGCACACTGAGCCCTCGGGGATCCGCGGAGCACCGGTTGAGAACCGCTGCTCTAGGCTATACCATAAGTATTTTAGTGCAAATCGCACTTTTTTATGTGAATTGATTGATTTTTTTCATCAATTTTAAAATGTGTCCAGGACTTCTCGTTCTACACTGTATATTGAAGGTGAGTTTGTGAGCGGAATATAAAAAAAATATCGTTACAGCGCAAGTTCCAAAATATCTTGAAAATATATCGTTATAGTGGGATTTATCCTAGTAAAGGATATCGTTGTATCGAGAGGAGTTATTAGAATATGGGCAGTTCCAAATACGATTTGAAAAAATAAAATATCGTTATAGAGGTATTCGTCATTGTAGCGAGGTTTCACTGTGATCCGTTTTCTCTCATTCCCTTGGATATTTTGTGATGACCCTTTATAACTCCTATTATAAAACTCCGCTAAAAACTCAGATATAGTGAAACCTCGGTACACCGATACTCAACGAGCCAAAAAAAAACCATCGTTGTAGAGACGTCACCGTTGCAACGAGAGGTAGCATCATTATTAGGCACCCCCAAATTTATACTGTTGTTGGCATCTCTTCTGAATTCGCGTTATTAATATCACGTAAATTTATTTGCAATAGAAAAATGTCCAACTGAATAGTTGATGAATATAATTTAGTGGTTTCACCCTGTAACTTCACAACATTTTTGTGCACTACACAGAAAGTATATTTATATATGTAATATATTATATATTAGTATATATGTAAAATTACATCAACGCTTTCGGAGGCTGCAAAACATACCGATGTTACTGAACGACCTCGAAAGAATAAATACTGGTGAGAAATTTAAAAATTTATTGATGGATATTTCCAGTGAAATATAAAAAATACCGTTGTAGCAGAGTTTCAAAATTTCTTGGAAAATACAGGGTGGATGAGAAATCCGGGACACATTCTAAAAACTTTTATAAAATCAACTAGTTGAAATAAAAAGGTACGGTTTTCACTAAAATACTTATCGTGGCCTAAAGTATTTTTTTTTTTTTTTTTGATAAATTTGAAAAAAACAGCAACTTAAATTTCACCCACAGGTGGCACTGTAAAGCAAAAAAACTCGACATCACATAAAATGCAACACAAACAGTGCATAATTAACGTTTATGACACAATTTGCTTTACATAAAACTACCATATTTCAACATGAGCACCCTTTCACCTGTTCAGATGAAAACCTGAGTAGAAAACGACACCCATACTGAAACGCGATAGTTTGGATGTAACACAAATTGTGTGTCATAAAAATTAATTATGTTGTATTTTATGTGCTGTTGAGTTTTTCGTTATGGGGCGCCACCTACGAGAAAAAATTAAACTTTTTTAATTAAAAAAAAACTCTAGGCCATGATAAATATTCTAGGGCTAACCACACTTTTTCATGTCAGTTGGTTGCTTTGTTATTAAATCTTAAATTTTTGTTCAGGGCTTCTCATCCACCCTGTATATTGAAAGGTGAGTTTGAGCGAAATATAAGAAAAAAATATATATATATCGTTGCAGCAGAGTTTCAAAATCTCTAAAAAACATCGTTATACAGAGGTTTATTGTAGTAAAGGATATTGTTGTATCGTGAGGAGTTCAACTCTATACTATAGGCGATTCCAAATACGCCTTGAAACTATATGGTTGTGTTGCAAGGTTCCACTCTAATTCCATTTCCATTTCTGTGGATATTTTGCGATATATATCTCTAACTTTGACCATAAAACTCCACTAGAAATTCAGATAATAGCTTTCCCAGGTTCTAATTACGTTCTGGCGGAGATTGCTAATTGGATTGGCACCTCGATAAATAAAGTGTGAATTGGACTACGCCAATCTGATGTTATGGACTTTCCTCAAGTTTAATCATCCCGTTGAAATTGGCCGTAATGGTGTCCTTTCTCCGTTCATTTTTCATTTAATTTTCTCTCTCCTCCTTCTTCTTGTCCACGACTAGTTTAACCTCGGAGATTGGGGAGAAACCATCTTTGGGATTGGTTGTTGCTGTCCAGAAAAAAAAAAAACCAATCATCCCTGCAACGGATTTAACTGAATTACTGGGACATTTAACTGAATTAAAACTCGGGGAGTTTGTTTGGGAAGCTTTTAGGCGGCGGTAAAATCTGCAACGAAAACGTTTATACAAAGGGAAAGAAGTTTGAAGAGAGTGGAAATATTTTTCCACACACAACTTTTTTTTTGGTGTGCGTTATTATTATTATTATTGTTGTTATTATTGCTGAACGGAGATGGCGTTTTATGTTTTCTTAGCTTTCATCGAATTTTGTGCTTGGAGTATTTTGCCTTTTCCCTTTAATTCCCATCGCTTGTTCTCTTTTTCAGAAACTCGAAGAATTTTACGCGACGTGTTAATGAAATCTGGAACGTGTTACAATTGATTTATTTTTGGGAGTTCGTATATTGTCAAGGCTTTTCTTCGTGTACCGCGGTATTCATAATCAGAAGCGGATTTTTTGGTTCTCCCCCTGTGCGCTAGGAAAATTTTGCCGCCCGTCTTTCATTCTATTCTAATTTTCTTGAAAATTTATTTCTCTCGAATTTGCTGTCCTAGGCGAAGCGCGTTAAGTTCTCATAAAGCCCGCTTATTCCCCCGCGTCCCTGTAAATACGCCCTGTCTCTCAGTCACTCTCTTGGCCATTCTCGTGCTTGCACACTTTCTTGGTCACTCTTTCGGCCGCTAACTGACATCGTCCCTCCTTCTTTAGGTCACTCTTTTTGTGACTGCCATGTTTACAATCTCTCTGGCCATTCTTTTGGTGCACACTGGGCTGGTCCCTCCCTCTATAGATCAGTGGTTCCCAACCTTCATCCTGGTTCGGGTTCCAGTAAATTTGTTTTTATAAAAGGGGAGCCCTTTCATACACACGACTATAAGGGGAAGAAAATGGGAAAAATGAAACGGCAATTCACTCAAGGCCCAGTGGTTTAAAAACACTGCTGTAGATCACTCTTGGTCCCTCCCATGCTTGGACCACTCTTGGTCCCTCCCATGCTTGGACCACTCTTGGTCCCTCCCATGCTTGGACCACTCTTTTGGTCCCTCCCATGCTCACACGCTGGTTTTTGTCACATGCTTACACACGCTGTAGGTCATTGGTTTAGTGAACGACATTGATTTCAGTATTGCTTTCTTAACGTCTACATTCGCACGCTATGCTTTGTTCTTGAGTTTGGTCTGATGAAATTTCCTGTGCCACTGCATAACAAACGCAGCTAGGATGTGGATGAGAGGGATGGAAAAAAAGAGAAAAAATAGAGTTAGAAGAAAAGCAAAAAAGCCCCTAGTATTTATTTATTACCTCACGGTTAGAGTGAGCAAGCATATGTAGAAGCGTATCTTTACGTTGTGTCAGTTCAATGCAGTGATTAAACTTTCACGTTGATTTTAAAATGCTTAAAGATATTGTGTCAATATGAATAAACAGATACGGACCAAATGCACCCTACCTTACACCCTTTGGAGATTTCAAGGCTTTCCATTTGGGGTGGATGCATCTGGAATTCTTTATTTCTCTTTCAAAAACAGTATAGGACAAATTATAATATGACTTAACAATAGAAAGGTACTGTATAAAAATTTGCTCATAAAGTGTCATCATTGTGGAAAGGTCCGAGAATAAGTTGCAGACCGCTAAAAACTCCGATTTGTTCTCAGAAATCGGGATTGTACGAAAATTTTAGCTTTCAAATGAGAGAAAAGTCTATATGAAGATTTTGCCAGTCTAAGATAGATAGATAGATAGATAGAAGCGCCCACAACCCTGGACTGATGCAAAGCAACTTACCGTTACCTCAAAAGAGACAGAATTGTGTCAGAAAAATTAGCGAAGATTAATAGTAGTGGTCCCCTTGCTCACAAGTATCAAATCACTCGCGTCGTTCTCCCCATGAAGACAGCTATCGAGTCAATGTAACGTACAAGCCATTTGACTAAGTCAGTCTAAGATAATTTCGAGCAGGTCACAAAGGCATATTTACAGGCCCAAAGACGACAAGTTCGAAAGGGCAGCAAATTCTAATAGTTCACGGTCAAAAACATTAAATACATAAAAAAAATGAAACGGAACAAGTGAAAGCGGCAGGCGACAAAGCCGTAAATTCGCTTCTGGCACGTAAGTGTTAATTAATGGTGTTAATTAGATTTTTGGCTAATGTTCAAAGAAGGCTCCGAAATGCTGAACCTGGACCCAAACTCGATCTGTCGAATCGAAATTTTCGGCTGCTTTAGTGTGAAGGAAGCTTGGTTTACAATGGAAAAAAGGACTATCGGTGATCCATTGTCTGCATACTGAATTCGGAGAATTTCCGACTATCACGGAGAGCGGTAGAACTAACTGAAAGAAGAAAACTTGAAAGCTTTTAATTGAGGCCCTAAAATTAACAAATTTGCACGTGACAACGAGAAAGCGAAGCCATTAATTACGTGAAATATGTCCTAACACCGGAAAATAATCGTATGTTTCTGAGAGACAAAAGCCACAAAGATCCGATTCTTAGAAAACTCTGGGGAAAAAAATAGGAAAATAGTCTTTGATACAAAGTCTTTTTTTTTTTCCTTATTCCCGTAACACAAGCACCTCATTTCTTATTAACGAGCTAATTCAGACATCCAAGAGTCTGCCATTCCTTTCTGTAAGCACAATTCGGCTTAACGCCTGTCTGTCTGTTTCAGCGCAATGTTGGACAACATTGACTGAACACGCCCTAATTCTATCCTTAGAAGGTTTTGTGTGTGTGGAGTTTCTTATTAGTTTTATTACTCCTATTGGAATAAGAAAGAGAGAAAAAAAGACCCTTCAACCCTAAGAAAACTGTGATATATACGGTACGCATACACAAGACAGCCGATGATGTGCTTTTTTTTCTCTCCAATCTTCGATATCGGGTTTGATCGATGCGTTTCCATGAGTCGAAGCCGCTTCTCTAAAGAGAGATTGAAAATGTTTTAATTCTTAACCGAAGGAAGTAATATTCCTCTCTTTCAAGCTGTTCATTTATTCATCGTCTCTATAGTTTTTATTTCTAAGATAAAGCCCCCCGTATTGCACGTGGGTGTTGTCACGGCGAGCGGCTGAGCGATCTATCAATGTCAGAAAAGTTAACGTTAAAAAGTACTCGAAGTCTGTGTATCATCAAAACTTTTCTCGAAACCTTTCTATTACGTGTATAATGAGAAACAATTTTTTGTATTTCATTTACTATAGAGAGGTGTTTCTCAACCTGTGGTCCGCGGATTAGAGGTGATCCGTGGCGATGGCATAGGTGGTACGTAGACAGACTTGATAAAATTATTCACCCGTTGTAATTGATATTAGTTATATCTCTCTCCATACGGGTTCAAATGAAATAATACTTTCTTACTCAAGTTCGCCATACGTCATGGAGGAGAATGCAGGATATTGCGATTCTAAGTACGAGATACACTAAATTTTTCGAAAAAAATTGCTATTTATTTCTTTAAATGCATTTTGCTAATTACTGCTTGCTAAAATTGATGAAGGTGTGGAACTGAAGGGGCTGCTTGCTACAAATCGCAGTAAACAAAAATGCATTTCCCGAAAAAAAATATAAAAATGATCTGATGACCATATCTCATTGAGAAAAATACGGTAAACTGGGTTCTTTTAAGTAGCAATCCGAAAAATACGTCACATCACCAATTTTCATCAAAAACATTGACAGAAGTAGTAGTAGTAGTAGTATTGGAAGTAAGCACAATCACCAATCGCAATTAAAATTCCAACGTTAAATCTGGCAATTATGTGAGAAGAACATTTATAATTTTTACTATAATTATCATAATATAATTTACATTATGGAAACGCTGTGTGTTCACGACTTTAGCAAAAATTGTTTCAGACATTTTACTGGTCTTTGTTTTCAGAAAGGTTGAGAAATACCACCATAGAGAGTAGCGAAATCGCCGTGAAATATCGTAACGACTATTCACGGGCCATTTAAAATTTCTGATAAGGTTTATAAAGTAAAAAATATTTTGAATAATTATTTTAATCATTGTTTATTATAATTTCCAAAGTCCGAATTGCAGAAATGATTCGGATTTTGGCTTTCCATTTCGCGGAGCGTCCGGAGATCCCTGGCCACAGCTTGATGTGCTGATGTAAAACGGCCCGATAGGAGCTAAATCCATTTTTTTTTTTAATCGTCAACGTGTGATACATGTCTATATATAGCCGCAGAATTGGATCATCTCCATGTGACGAGAAAAAAAAAATTGAGAGGAAAAACTATAAAAATAATTACATAAACATATATGATTTTAAACTTTTTCCTCTCAAAATTCTGGAGAGGAAAAAGTGATTACCGCATCGAGACTGTTGCTTGATGGGTTGCCGTAATGTGGACATAATTATCGTGAAAAAATGCGCAACTTGACGATAATCTTGAATCATGTCTTTTTCGAATAAAATCAAATTTATTGTTATCATATAACAGCACAAAAAAAAGAGAAAAATTTACCAAGGAGTCAATCAAAAAATGACCCATTCTGGTAAATGCTAGTAAGAATTAGTATGGAAAAAACAGAATAGTGTGTGTCAACTAAAAAAAAAATCAAAATTATTCAAATTGAAATAAAAATTCATGGCAACACAGGAGAGCAATTTAAAAACAGTTCTACATTTATCAGTTCTTTTGTTATCAGACTTTAACCAGAGATCACCGGCCACTCCGCAACTATCCGATTTCGAGCTTTGGCACTGTAGCATATCCAAAGGGAAAAAAACAGTTCTCCCAATCATCGCCAGAGATTGGGAGAACTACCAGAGAGTGTATTCTTATGCAAGATCATAGCCAGAACGCTGATTTCTCTAGCAACGAGAGCCATCTGCTCAAGCTTCATAGAAAGTATTTAATATTTAAACAGATCTTCTCACAACACAGAGAATAGCCCCCTGTCTAATTTCTTCACTAATGCATATGACGTTGAGTCTACAAAAATGTGCTTTGCTGGTGTGAGTAATTTCACAGAAGCTTTAAGTAGATGTTTGGTCTATGAAATGATTTCAAAATACCTCCCAATTTCTCTTCATTAAGAGGCTTCCAGAGTTCCATAGTTCTCTGATGAATGATTACTGCTGTAAAATGATATGAAAAAGAGAATTTGATGCATTATACATTATTTGACAATCTGTATTGGGGATAACTACCGTTATGGAGATCAACAAACGCATTGAAATATTCAAAAAATATTTTAAAGAACTTGAAAAAAAAGGAAACCACATGCACAATCAAAATATTTTCCAATTAAACGTATTTTTATGGCTATGAATAGATGGGTAGAAAGTTCAACACAAGGTTGAATTCCGATAACTTTTAATTTGAAAATGAAAATTCTCTTGAGAGACTGGTGACAAATGAACAGTGTATTTTACGTTTAGAGTGGAATTGCAAACTATGCTAGACGGTAGTGATATCACCTGTGAAAACTCAAATACGTCCAATCTAAAAAGAACACTTATGTTCGACGAGAATGCATCTTTAACCTCGATTTTGGACCTGCATATTAAAAAGAACAGCGAAACGGAATCAGTTCCAATTTAAAAATTTGCTTGAATTTTTAAGAAGCTTACGGCTGTAAGTTAATGATATCAGTGGGTGGAAGAAATATGCAAATTTTGCTATAGATTGCATGAATTATATGTGTCGGTCCCTCCATACTCCGTACTAAAGGGTTGAACGCTATCTTCAATTAGATTATTCCCAATAATTTTGAAACCAATCACTTTCAGAAAAATCATCTAGAAAATGTACGTTTTTTTAATCAAGTGGAAGGGGAATCGCGTTTTTCTTTTACAAAATATGCGTAAAAGAACGCTTATTGAACAAAATTTAAATATTTTCAGAGAAATATGAAACTGAGTATTATTCTGTTGTGTTGTTGTTTTTCTCGCATGTGCTCTATGTGCAGGGAAAAGCCAACATTACGAGATCGGTAATAATAAATTTTGTTCAAAAGTATTATAATTATTTTTAATTAAAAACATTGTTTTTGCCCGTAAATCATACGAGAAAAATTCGTATTTGATTTAAATGAAAATAATTATAAATGTGAGATAATGATATAGAAATTATCGGTCTTGTAATGTTTGCCTTTTTACGTAACTCTTTGTATTATTCAAAGGAAAAATTTATATTTTTTTACAAAAATAATAATTACTTGAATATTTCAATGGTTGAGTTTAATTTTTGGCTGATAAGTGATTTTTCTTGCATTTTGTTAAAAATTGAAAATACTACTTTTGTGATGAAAAAATGGTATCTGTTAGAGAGTGAATTTGAGGAAAACCGAATTATTTGGACCGAAATTTATATAAATTATGTTTTATATTTTAGAACCGAAATTAAAACAAATTCTTGAATTGAATGCTTTTCTTCAAAGGATGAATTTGGTCAAAATTTTTGTAATTGTTTTTATTTGTTCATTCGAAAGAGAAGTTATTCATGAATTTAAAACTTTCATTTTCATTTCAACTAGAAGCGAAGTTATTTCCAATTCAGTAAAATTAATATAATGATCTTAGTTTGAAAATAAAATCTTTTAATGCATTTTCTGAATATTTATGTTTTTTGCTTTTACACTTCACGAAAAACTTGATTCCTCAAGAATTTTTCAAAAGATCTCCATGAAACTTTCCCACTGTATTTTAAAGAGTTCAAACTGTGCAATGAACTAAACACTAAGCAATATGTTCAAAATTTTTCTGATTTATACGATTTTGCATTGAGAATATCAAGTATTGTTTAAGAAAAATATGTATATTTTTTCACATATATAATCACATCTTTCATACTTCTAAAACTTTTCGTTCATTGCACAGAAAAATGCCACTGAAATAATACAAATACAAATGCAACGCCACAACAGGCAAAATGCCCAACGAGGTGGCTGATAATCTGTTTGAAGAACATGTAGACACACAAGCAGTAGTTTTTAGTGTACAGTGTCTATCAGAAGTACTAAAAATATGCTAATTTTACATATGTAATTTACATCTGTAACATTATAATATATTTTTTTTGCCAAAATATTCATGTGAAATAGCATTTATTTTCTTAATTTTACACCGTATTCAAATCAAAACCACGTGTGTCTTATCTAAAACGACCTTTTCTAATAAAAAGTGCCCCGAAGGAGGGAAGTCTCTTTAATCTCTAAAAAAGTTTTGCATATGGGTTCCAGTAAATGAGAATATAAACAACGTAACATTTGAAATGAGATGCACACATGCCTACTCGAGATAATCAAGAGCAGTGGTTCTCAACATGGGGCCATATGCCCCCCCCCCCCCTGCGGTTCTGTGATATTCTAAGGGAGCCACGGGTCAAAATAACATGAAATGGGAGCCTTGACCCTTTATTTTACACAGACCTATTTTCCCCATATTATTAGGTTCTTGGGAGGGATGATCACTCACTTTATGGAACCGTGTCTGTATTGGGTATTCTGCAAAAAAAAAGTAAAGATACCGCATGCGTCGGCCAGGCTATATCCAATGACTATTGATGGAATGGCCTACTTCAATGACGTCACAAGCTTCGCGTGTTGGTGTTGGCCTGATCCAGGGTTCCAACGATTGATCTTATTTATGAAAAAAAAAAGTGAAAAATTTAGTTTTGATTAAATTTAGTTCGATAAGTAGATGGTGTCTCGCTCTGGCATGGAAGAGGGGAAGGCTGTAAGACAGGGGAGCCACGAGCAGAGAATATAATCCAAAGGGAGCTACGAGCTGAAAAAGGTTGAGAAACACTGATCAAGAGGATCACGAAAAGGCATTACCCGGGTATACTGTGAAGTGGTTATAGGAGCATCCTAATTGATTCACTCAATCAACTTCGCGACGTCGTACTTTGTGGATTGGAAGTCCGGATCCTGTGAATCGAGAATTAAACTATTAAAGTTTTTATTTCAGAAAATGCCAAAATACGTAAAAGATCAGTCTTTTTTTTTATTTTACTGAAAAAAAGTATTTTACTAAAAGAAAAATAATCTCCAAGATGTCAGTGGATGAAATTCTCGATTTTTATATTTCCAATCTTCTATTTGTAGACGTTTACCATTCCACAAATTTTACCATTTTGCCTAATTTATGTGCTAAAACAGCTTGTCTAATTTTTTTTCACACTTCGAAAAGACATCAAAAAGTGGTAAAAAAAAAGGAATCAATGAATATCACGATGAAATTTCATTCAAATGTTACAAAATAATTTTTTTTTTTTGCTGTAATAGAAAAGAACACAAATTTTAACAGTTGACCATTGATCATATTTGTCGCAACACAGTCATTTTTTGCACACGAGCGTTAAGCACCGGCACCTAGGGGCTGAGGCCATTTGAGCCCCATCCCCAATAAATTTTGTAAGGCGGCTGAGCCCTCCCAATAATTTCTGAAAAAAAGCAATGCAATTCACCTTCCTCCTCCGGCGTACACGGTTGAGTTCCGTATAGACGGGACGGCCAGCAAATTTCAGCCCCTGAAAAATTTTCTTCATGTCGGTGCATCTGCACAAGACACAAGAGGGCTAATTACACCGGGACCTACAATTTATTGCCGATTTCGAAAAGCAGCCTTTTTTATAAATGTTGGCCATGTGTTGGTGCGTAACCCCTCGATGTGGGACTCCATGAGGTAGCAATCTTCTGTTGTAATGTCGCCTTTTCCGTTCATGTAACCTGTGTCAGGAAAGTTTCTGACAAGGACGAACGCCGGGTATCGAACTCGCGACCAGTGTTCGCCAATACGTGTCTGGGGGGGAGGGGGTGTTGTAAATTTTACCACCCCCCCCCCCAAATTTCATTGAGCAGTGAAAAAAAATACTTCAAGCTTTAGGTAACTTATTTCAATAGAGCTATTCTTCACTGATTAATTAAAAACCCCTCTTATTACGGAAATACCACTTTAAAATTTTGGAGAGAGGAGTGAAATTACACTCTTCAAAATTATATTTTTGGATAACACTGCTCGCGACACTTTTAAACACCCTTTGGTACTTCAGACGCGTATCTTATCGGCCTTGGCTATCACGCCCTAAAGTTAGTTTTTGATAACTAACTTCACACGTATCTAACAAATTTGCTATATGGAAAGAAAAAAACAAATTTTAACAGTTGAAATTTTTTTTTGATCGCGGGGGGGGGGGGGGGTTCGGTTTAAAAAATTTAATTATTTATATTTTATTTCCCTATATTTTCATTCCCGTCATGCAGAAGATTTAAATTTAAGAGAATCAAAAGCACAGTTGATATGCACAGTTTTATACTGAGGTCATCCATACAACTTAATTGCATTATTTTTGAAATTATTTTCAAGCATTTTTTTGAAATATATTTTGATTCTAATTTTCGAATATCGCCGAACGTTCTTCATTAAAGTTTAACCAATAAAAAAAAAGAAATGCCATTAATCGACGATCGTGTTAATGATCACGAATTTTCGAATTCGAAACTATCACCATTAGCTTTTATCAGTAAAACTAAAGTTTTTCAACAAAAAAAAAAAAATTACTTGCTGCATTAGTGAGAAAATGATCGATTTATAATCACCATCACTAATGTCTTAGTTAATACCTTGGAATTTGTTACTTTTTTGATAGGCTTATAATATTAAAAAAATTTACGTTGAATATATTCCCAACTACCAGCCGCGGCCAGGTATACTGGGTCCTGACATCAGTCAAATCGAACCGTGAGTGATTTATCGTTTGATTTTTCTCCATTTGTTGCTCATTAGTCGTGTGTATAACCTATAACCGGGCCTTCCACTCACAAAAATAATAATAATAATAAACCTTGCCGCGGGCTTCGAAAGGTTGAGATCTACTGCTCTAAGTCAGTCTCATAGCCACACACTTTCTAGATCACTTTTGGTCACTCACATGCTTCCACACTGTTTTGGTTACTCACATGCTTGCACGCTGCTTCAGTCTGCCACATGGGTGCACACGCTCAGGGTCACTCGTTCAGTCATTCACATGATTGCACACGCTCTAGGTTACTCTTTTGATCATTCTCACGCTTAGCGTCACTCTTTTAATCATTCTCACACTTTGCGTCACTCTTTTAATCATTCTCACACTTTGCATCACTCTTTTAATCATTCTCACACTTTGCGTCGCTCTTTTAATCATTCTCACACTTTGCATCACTCTTTTAATCATTCTCACACTTTGCGGCGCTCTTTTATCATTCACATGTTCGCAAACACTCTAGATTACTTCATACGTTATGTCATTCACATGATTGCGCTCACTCTAGGTCACTCTTTTGATCTTTCACGTACTTGCGCACGCTCTTGGTCACTCTTTTCCTTACTCACGTGTTAGCTCACTAATTTTTTTACTCATATGATTGCAAACTCTCTAGGTCACTCCCTGACATAGTCTCTTGCTCTCTGGGCAAACGCAGATTCAAGGTTATAAATGTTGGCTTCTCTTCATTATATACTAATTTTCTTAGACACTCGTTCCTGAAATTTGCCGTCGCTCTGAATTGGTCACCCTGGGCTATAGCCCGCTAAGCCCTCCCATAAATACGACACTGTTGCCAATATCTAATTACTAAACCGGTGCTGACTTCTAATTTTGAATATTTTGTTCAAACGTTGCCACTTATCATCCTATAATTTGCTTAGGTGAAGAAAAAAAAAATGTTTAAAGAATTACAAAATTAATTGAAAATTTTCACAGTCCATGTGTTCTATAACGTTTGAAGCGTTTAAAAAAATAATATCCTTATAGAACTTAACACTAGAACGGCCGGTGCCGTCATTTTGACGGTTTTTGATTTTGAAAACGCTATAATCCCGACAGTATTTAACGTACACGCTGCATTTTTGGTGACTATTTCTGTACTTCTCTCTGTGTACAAAAATTTGAAACCATTAAAGGTTTTTTTCGAGAGATATCGACGTTTATACCGTATGTGAACTGTACATGTTTTCTAAATATCGTTTTCTTTTTCGAATTATCGAGATTTTACTGTATATCACTTATCTGAAGTGCTATGTTTTGGAACATAACTTAAGACAACTAATCGGTTTATCAAATAAATGAAATTCAATGCTGTGCTCAGATGGCAAAATGTTATGAGTCATGTTTTCCAAAATAATTGAGTTATTTCGCATTCAGGGATCTCATTCGTTAATTTTTAGAAGTTGGAAAAATGTTGCATGCCTCTTTTAGTTTATGAAGAAACAGCGGAGGCTAATTGTAGTAAGTCGAAAAGCCATAGAATCGCATGTTGGCAAAATATTATTCACAATTTGCATTGAAATTTTTAAAAAAGTGACTAAAATAACATTTCGTCAGACGAACTCAGAATTATAAATTTATAATAAACATTTTAATCGAATTTTGATCGGCTCGAGTAACTCGACTAATCTTTAACTGCGAGCAACAATTGCTTATCAAAAATAATTAACCGAGCAAATTAATCGATTAATCGGAACAGCCATACTTATCATGCATAATTACACAATCATGATACTTGATAACAAATGTGAACGAATACTCACCTTATCCAAACTTTACGATGATAAAATTACTAGACGCTTTAATTTAGATGAACATTATTCCCGAAATTACCACAAAAATACAACGGTTAAAATTGTCATAAATCTATCCACTAATTAATACAATCAATTAATACTCTTCATACACGAAAAGTATTACAAAGTTTGCGAACGCGAAGTAAGTTTTTTAAACTGACTTGAGAAGGGGGTTTCGAGAGGAAACGGAACCTGTTGATTATCGTTTTCCGCTTTTTTCTGGAGAAATGAACTTTTCGGGAGAGAAATATATTATGAATTTTATTTATTTTTTTTTAAAGATAGACGAAGAGGTTGTTGATTGATGATGAGGAAGAGGAGAAGGACATTGCCATGTGCTTGTTTGTCGTGGAATTTGAGCGCTCGGCACGATCGGTATCTTGCGAGAAACTGGCGTTGCTTTCGCTTCACTTTTACGTGCGGTATGTACTGAGGATTGATTTTTTGGCGTTGTCATCGCACCCACTCCTTTTTTCCCTCTCTCTCTCTTTGTACTTCATCTCGTCTTTAAAACTTCCTACCCGTTCCTCTGACAGGTATTGCACCGTTTAATAATAACCTGTACAAAAAAATCATCATCATGAGATAGAAGTGTACATAGAAGTATGCCTATCATTATTAATCTCGCCTAGGTAGAAGGAACGAAGACAAATGAGTCGAAAATATGCAGCGTACAGTGTATTGTGCAAGGATTTAAATATATTAATATTTCAATATGGTGACATGAAATAATATTCAATGCATGATGTGCATGTTAAATCAAAGTTATGACTTTTTCATTCATTCGTTGTAATAATTTATTTATTTATTTATTGTAATCATTTATTTATTTATTTATTGTAATCATTTATTTATTTATTTATTGTAATCATTTATTTATTTATTTATTGTAATCATTTATTTATTTATTTATTGTAATCATTTATTTATTTATTTATTGTAATCATTTATTTATTTATTTATTGTAATCATTTATTCCTCTATTGTCATCATTTATTTATCTATTATTATAATTTTTTTAATTTAATTTTGTAAAGGCAAAACATTAGTAGACCATGTACTCGTAAACTTTAAGGTGTCAGACACTCTACCTTTCTTTTCACTTTTTCTTTGAAATGTTATGCACTGGGGTGAACTTTAATGACATTTTTTGGCAGAGAATGTCTCAAAATGGTGAGAATAATAATAAATTTTGGGCTATTACTGTTATTTTCTACAAAAAAAGTCATTTTTACGTCAAATCTTAAGCAAAATTCATGTATATTCGAAGTACGATTGCAAAAAGTTCTATTAATGAACATTAGATATGAATAGAACAACAGACGAATATTCCCTGCATGTGATCAGCCCTAAGCTTAAAAATTTTTTTGGAAAACTTCATCGAAACAAACAAAAGCGAATAAAAATTTGTTCGTTATATCCGAGGTGATTCCTTTTTCATCGAAGTTATAAGCATAGTTAATTGATATTAACCAAGATTTTCCTACAACCGAGGTCGTTATAACCGAGTTTAACTGTATTTACGAACAGATCATATTTTGCGTGATTCATTTCCATAGCTTTCGACCTATCTCTCTCTCTCTCTTTCTCTCTCAACCTTGATCATCAATTTTTTTTTTCCAAATACAGTACAGTAAAACCTCTCTTAACGGCCAAATTACAATATTTCCCTTATATAATAAAAGTATTCATTTCAATTTCCTGATTGACAGTCATCCCTCTTTTGCGAACGAATTGCTCTGTCCCACCGGTGTCCGCAAAAGACAGGTTTCACCGAATATCGCTATTAGGTTAAATATCAGTAATTAGGTTATAAATTATAACAATATTTTGCAGGTTTGAAATGTTTTATAAATTATTACATTATGAGCCGGTGGTCACAGATGTTCGCAATCCATCATTACATGGCGCGGAGAAGAGCTAGTGACCGCCGGAAATAGTCATCTCTTACTCTGATGGTAAAATGATGGCGAACGAATGATCTCGAAAATCGCTATACAATGGGAAATGGAAAGTATTCGTAATATACAGAAAAGAAACAACCTCTGCGTACATATATCAAGTACATCACAAAACAGAGTATCTTTCGCTGAGATTTATAACGAAATCGCGTGTAGCATACAAATGCCTCCGATGAGTTCTTTCTGGTAATATTGATGCGCAAGTGGGTGAAATTTATGGGCATAATAAACTCGGTCTACGAAGATATTTGTTGTGCAGACTTTTGTTCTGCATTACGAAATATGTGTTCTGTGGAAGGAGAGAGAAAACATTGTTGTATACTTTTCCTTTATAAATTCATGTATAAATAAATACGTAGAAAAACCCATAAAATTCCATGTACAGTTTATTCGCGATAAGTCGAACCTTGATAACTCTAATACCTGTTTAATTCGAAGTGTTCACGCATCCCTAGAACTTTTTCCGTACTTTAGTTTGAAAATTTTCCCTCAACTCGAAGTTTTTTCTTTTAAGACGAAGTTTTCGGGAATGACAGAAATAAAATAATAGCATTTAGCAATAGAATTAAGCATTTTGCAATATGATTTAGCATTTAGCTATAGAATTTAGCTTTTAGCAATAGAATTTAGCATTTAGCAATAGAATTTAGCATAGAATTTAGCATAGAATTTAGCATAGAATTTAGCATAGAATTTAGCATAGAATTTAGCATAGAATTTAGCATAGAATTTAGCATAGAATTTAGCATAGAATTTAGCATAGAATTTAGCATAGAATTTAGCATTTAGCAATAGAATTTAGCATTCAACAATAGAATTTAGCATTCAACAATAGAATTTAGCATTCAGCAATAGAATTTAGCATTCAGCATTTAGCGATAGAATTTAGCATTCAGCATTTAGCAATAGAATTTAGCAATAGAATTTAGCATTCAGCATTTAGCAATAGAATTTAGCATTCAGCATTTAGCAATAGAATTTAGCATTTGGCATTTGGAAATAGAATTTAGCATTTGGCATTTGGAAATAGAATTTAGCATTCAGCATTTAGCAATAAAATTTAGCGATAGAATTTAGCATTCAGCATTTAGCAATAGAATTTAGCGATAGAATTTAGCAATAGAATTTAGCGATAGAATTTAGCAATAGAATTTAGCGATAGAATTTAGCAATAGAATTTAGCGATAGAATTTAGCAATAGAATTTAGCGATAGAATTTAGCAATAGAATTTAGCGATAGAATTTAGCAATAGAATTTAGCGATAGAATTTAGCAATAGAATTTAGCGATAGAATTTAGCAATAGAATTTAGCGATAGAATTTAGCAATAGAATTTAGCGATAGAATTTAGCATTCAGCATTTAGCAATAGAATTTAGCATTTAGCATTTAGAAATAGAATTTAGCATTCAGCATTTAGCAATAGAATTTAGCATTTAGCATTTAGAAATAGAATTTAGCATTCAGCATTTAGCAATAGAATTTAGCGATAGAATTTAGCATTCAGCATTTAGCGATAGAATTTAGCATTCAGCATTTAGCAATAGAATTTAGCATTCAGCATTTAGCAATAGAATTTAGCGATAGAATTTAGCAATAGAATTTAGCAATAGAATTTAGCGATAGAATTTAGCAATAGAATTTAGCGATAGAATTTAGCAATAGAATTTAGCGATAGAATTTAGCATTCAGCATTTAGCAATAGAATTTAGCATTTAGCATTTAGAAATAGAATTTAGCATTCAGCATTTAGCAATAGAATTTAGCGATAGAATTAAGCGATAGAATTTAGCGATAGAATTTAGCGATAGAATTTAGCGATAGAATTTAGCGATAGAATTTAGCATTCAGCATTTAGCGATAGAATTTAGCGATAGAATTTAGCGATAGAATTTAGCATTCAGCATTTAGCGATAGAATTTAGCATTCAGCATTTAGCATTCAGCATTTAGCAATAGAATTTAGCGATAGAATTTAGCATTCAGCATTTAGCAATAGAATTTAGCGATAGAATTTAGCAATAGAATTTAGCAATAGAATTTAGCGATAGAATTTAGCGATAGCATTTAGCAATAGAATTTAGCATTCAGCATTTAGCAATAGAATTTAGCAATAGCATTTAGCAATAGCATTTAGCAATAGAATTTAGCAATAGAATTTAGCAATAGAATTTACCATATAGCATTGGAATAGAATTGGCATATAGAATTTAGCATTGTTTATTTCTTGATATTCCCATTCAATAACTACAAACAAATAAATTAGAATAACGTATGATTTTGAATCTCCAATTTTCATCTCTAATAGTTTGGCACGTTCTACTAATGCGATAATTGTGAAAAAAGTTCTGGGTTTGAATCCTGGTTCGGGCCCATGGATGTGTGTGTGTGCGCTAACACTAACATAGTCCCTAGACAGACCTTGCAGATGTTTTGGGAATGCGAGAGGACTACATTAATCCGATTTTCCGATAAGTCGAACTAACGATAACTGGAAGGTTTTTTGTCGGCATTCGACTTATCGAGATTTGACTGTACAGTGCTACAACGATACTCTCGATACAACGATAATTCCCACTACAAAGATATTTTTTCGAATCTGGTGTGAAATCGCCTATAGTATAATGTTGAACTCCTCTCTAGGTACAACGATAGCATCTACTACAGGCGTCTTCGAACTTTCAGACATTTCGGACAAAATTCGAATTTCCCATGAAGCCCGCGGCGCAACCAGTTAGTTCATGGACCCCATCCTACAACAGGGGGTTCCTTCTATACTGAATTTATAAAATGTGAAAAAAAAGATAAAAATAATCCTAGGCTCCAGAGCTGAAGCCCTGTCAGCAGCACCCTTGTGGTGATTCTGAGGCAATGTACAGTGGCATTTCATCGGATGGGCCAACGGGCCCGAAGGGAGGCTCCAAATTATTGAAGACCTATATTTATTCTGAAATAACTTCTTTCACCAATTCTGGAATTTGAATAATTACGCTTTTTATTAATTCTGAAATGATTTCTTGATTGTTTTTTCAATTTTTAATAATTATTTTTGATTACTTTTTTTTAAAATTATTTTTGATTACTTTTTTTTAAAATTATTTTTGATTACTTTTTTTTAAAATTATTTTTGATTACTTTTTTTTTTAAATTATTTTTGATTACTTTTTTTTTAAATTATTTTTGATTACTTTTTTTTTAAATTATTTTTGATTACTTTTTTTTAAAATTATTTTTGATTACTTTTTTTTAAAATTATTTTTGATTACTTTTTTTTAAAATTATTTTTGATTACTTTTTTTTAAAATTATTTTTGATTACTTTTTTTTAAATTATTTCTATTAATTATTAATTTTGAAATTAATTTAAGTAGGATAATTCTGATATTTCTTTTATTGATTCTTCAATTATTTCTCGAAATTTTTTTTAAATTATTAGCTCTCATCGGAGGGCCTAATAAACATTATGTGGTTCTTGTCAATTGCTCGACGAATTTCGTAGAAAAATGAGGGGAAAAAATCCTGCTGAGAGAGAGAGAGAGAGAGAGAGAGAGCTGAATATTTTTTTTGTTATTGTTTTCGGTGGTACCAAGGATCCTTTTTATTTTCCAGATAGTGAGCACATTCTCTTTCACCTGTTGTTTCTCTGCGCACAGAATTTCGATATCTGTGCAGAATGAAATAAAATATCATACGACCTGATAGGGGCCGTTCAAGTATACGTCATTATCGATGGGGGGGGGGGAGGGTTTCCGATTTGTTGACTTTTGATGACAAGGGGGGGGGGGAGGGGGTTTGGATTTTGCTTACGTCATCAACCACCCTTTATGGAAACATGAAATATTTTTAATGGCATCTTACTCGGTGTGCCAAAAACGAGAAAAACCTTTCGATAGTTTGTGGGCACTTGAAGTGACATCCCCCCCCCCCGCCTCTATTGATAAGTGCCCTACAGAACCACTTTATTGATCTCTAAATGTTTCGCGGATCCAAGTGCTCTGGAAATGTGCCACGCATCACTTAAATAGTCTGAGAATGTGCCGCGGGTAATTTGAGTGACGTAGAACCGCACTGGGAATACTTAAGTGCTCTAAAACTACGTCACATGTCACTCAAGGGATCTCTAAATGTGTCACGGATCGCTTGTTAGGTTTCAGAGGGGCAGAGTTGATGACGAAATTATGCTGACGGGGGGGGGGGCGGGTGTCAGCGTTTTGCTTACTTTTGTTGACAAGTGGGGGGGGAGGGGTCAAAAATGGCTAAAAATTTGCTTACGTAATACTTGAACGGCCCCTTATATTTATAGTTGATAAGCATACAAACCGAAAAATAGTTTAATTATAGCTTTATAAGCTTTTCAATTATAAAAAGTCATACTGATGCTATTTTACTGTATATAAACATCAACTGTTTAAACTTTGAAGCAAACTTAATAATTCAATTAATATTATTGCTCATAAAATATTTACTAATATCATACTACAGTCGAATCCCGTTTTAACGAATACCGTTATAGCGAAAATCTCGTTTTAAAGAACACTTTTTCTAGTCCGCCAGATAAGTTTTCATAGGAACAATGCAAAAACCTGGAATTCCATTATGACGAAATTTTGTTATAACTAAGTGATTTCTCCGGTCTCTTGGAGTTCGTTATGACGGGATTCGACTGTATATAGTTTTGTATACAGTCACACAAAGTTTCATGACATTCGAATGAACGGTGTTCGAAAAAATGTTCCTTATCTAACAATAAACATAGTTTTGAGAAAAACGCATTTTAATGAAAAACATTAGCATGTGTAATGCCTGCCAGCAGCTAATGCAAAAAATACATTAAAAATATTTTTAATACAGGTAGAATAAAAACTTAAACATAGTTATACTATATAGACGCAGAAAATTTAATAGAATTGAGAAATTGGAAAATTTTCGTGCACCAACCACCTTAAAGTAATTTTATAATCAAACGGTGACTTGAGGCAATTTTTTTAAACTGGAAATTACTTCTGAGAATAATCTCAGAAGTAATAGAATCAGCGATAAATATAGTAAAGCTCTGTATACTTAAATAATTGCCTAATTAAAACGCAATTACAAATAGTTTTAAAAGTATTCGAAGCTAGTAATTCTTTCAGATTCCAAACATACGAGTACCAGCATATGAAAAGTCATTAAAGAACTTTCATTCAGATTTGTGTCATTGAAATTCGTCATCCGAACACAATGCTGTGTGTCATCATTCCCTTCTTTCTATTTCACGATCAAAGACGCAATTTTGAATTATGTGCCTCCGGATTAATTTTGTTTTACAGTATAGGGGCGCACTGCCGCCGGTACATAAGACTATCGTTCAATTGCAATCAGAGACGAAAGAGTTTTTTGTAGTTTTCCCGTTGAAAGTTTCAAAACTTTAGGTGCGTGTGATTCAAATCGATTGAAGAAGGTGTGTCCGGGAAACAAGAACTTTACTCAGAAACTTTCCGATTATTTCAACGGCTGAATGCCTTTTCATTAATGTTCTGTATCTGTTTTTAGAATTACTGTGGCGATAACGTTTTTCTCTCTCTCCAGAGGCATATTTACAGGAGAGCTGCGAGCTCTAGGCAAGGGCGGCAAGTTCAAATGGGTGATAAATTCAATGAATGGGTGGCCAAGAAAATTAGACTAGAATGTGAGAAGGGCGGCTAAACCACAAATCCGCCTTTTCTACAGACCGAGGGACTTCGAGAACCTCCTCCTAACCAGAACATGCTCCCCTCGATCTGCCTCAACGAAGAGATATAAGCAGGTGGTCAGAGACCTGGACCATGCTAGCAAAACCTAGCCGTGTTCCTCACTCCCGAGAGACCAGCCGCCGACCCCACCCCTAAACGGGATAAAAATGCTTTGCTTACATTCTGACTTTAACGTCTTCACGTTTGCGGTGAGGCCCACCAAAGATCCTAGCTTAGGAGCTCTGCTGAAGGGATTCTGGGGGCTATTCCAAGACCCTTTAAAATGCAGACACCGAACCATCTGGCCCAAAGGTTTTTGTACGAACCCCCCCTCACTAACCCAGGAGAATAATGGAGGTGGGTCTACTGCCCCGGACGCTGGATCATAGGTAGTGCTAAATTCTCCTCTTAAAATTATTCAAAATTACACGAGGGAAGCATAATGCATGTTTGCCGGCTGAAAGAGTATCTAGTTGCGGCTCTGGGTATAGATAATCAGTTGTGTAGTCCCGACAGCCCACCCCAGCCTTTAAGTGTCTAGGGGCACACTTACAATTTTTTAGCTGAGCAGAGGGCACTATCATCCAAATTTATTGACGAATGGTTTTTGTTTTTTTTATGACCATAAAATAGGAGTTTGATATTCATTGTCGGGTGTCAATAAAAACCTGGCGTGCACCAGGGTGTTCATAGACACTGCTGGATCGGGAAACTCCGTTTTCGAGAGCCTCCAAACTGTTTTTACACCGGGCCGCTCCACACTTAAGCCCGTCTCTGGCCGTGGGCCTGGGTCGGGCAGCAAATTTTAGGAATGACTGGTCAAGAAAATTATAGATCCCCCGCCTCTCTATCTCTTTCTCTCTCCTTCGGATAAGATAGAAGATATTCAAGCTGCCGGTAAATAAGGCTCCTGTTTAATTGTAATCAGAGACGAAATAGTTTTGTAGTGTTTCCCGTTAAAAGTTCCAAAACTTTAGGTGCGTGTGATTCAAATCGATTGAAGAGGGTGTGTTCAAGGAACAAGGATTTCACTCAGGAACTTTTCAATCATTTCAACGGCTGAATGCCTTTTCATTACAACAATGTCCTGTACCTCTTGGTATTACAATACTCTGTCTCTCTGTCTCTCTCTCCTCCCTTTGGATAAGATAGAAGACATTCACAAGCTTGGAATCTCAAATACACGCAGTATCTGTGCATGCATGCATAATTCATTCGCGTTCAAGTCGTACGAAAACGCTGTTGTTGCTGTTGTTGGAGGGTAACTTCTGTACGGAACTGTCGAGATCTCGTGCGATCTCTTCATCCTTTGATATCAGACATAACAGGTGGAACGTATGTTTCATGCTCGAGGTAGAGAAATGCATATGAATTAACTCTTCAACATGCGCGTTTTGGGTTAGTTGCCTCCCTTGAAGAGATAACGCTTTCTCTCTTTCCCTCCCGTAATTTATTCCGGCCATTTTAGACTATCCGCTATAGTTATGGTCAGTGCTATCCAATTATAGCGCTTGAAACCGATTCGAGAACTCGGTTTGAAGTGAGCCGTTTACACGGAAATGTTCTCATGAAATGGAGGTGTAGGATGACGAGTTCTCGAGTTATTTCCTCTAGCTTATCTATATACAGGGTGTCCCGTGATGCGGTCCTTATCTCATCAACTGTTCGTCGTAGAGGTATGGTTTCAATTGAAAAAAAATGAAGCTCAAAATGTGTTCTGAAATCACCCTGTAACATATTTGAGGGGGAAAATACAGTGTGTCACAAAATAAAAGAAAATCTAAATTTTTATGTGGACACTCTGCCCCCAAAAACCCAATTAGAACGTTGTTACCCCGTATCTTCTGAAAGCAAAAAATCCACGTTTCTAAGTGTGATATTTGTCGAGATATTTGAACTCGAAAATCGGAGAAAAGTTGGGAAAGAACAGCATAAACTAACGGACAAAGCTTTTTTCCCATATTTATGCTGTTTTTTTTTCAACTTTTCGCCGCTTTTTGAATTCAAATATCTCAGTGGAATATTGCATCTAAAAACATGGGAGTTTTTTTTTTTTTGGGCTCAGAAGAGACAGGGCAACAACCTTCTTGTTGGAAGTTAGAGCACAAGTGGGACCGTATAAAAATTTAGATTTTTTATCTTGTGAAGAATACATCTTTTCTGTTTTTTATCTTTCACTCTCAAAACTGCTACAGGATATGTAACTTTTGAATGCTTTTTGAGCATTTTTTAATTTGGAATCATACCTCTACGACGAACGGTTGATGAGATAAAGGCTGCATTAGGACGTACAGGGGACCCTGTGTATAAAATAACATGCCCTAACTGACTAATCATCGCTGAGCCGGAATCGCTGAAGTCATAAACACGAAATTTTTGGTCAGTAGTTTTATTTTATAATGTAGGGAATTACTAAGAAGAGATTTTTTCAAAATTCAAAACCTAAGGGAGTCATAAGAGGGTTCAAAGATAATATGAGGCAACATTGCCGAGTTGAAACAGCACCTACTAGACATAGAAAGCCTCTGCAGTGTTTGCATAAACGTCATTCAGACTACCTAGCAAGTTTGCCACATTTTGAAACACAGCGTCCTATTTCGTTTCTTCTTATTTTGACGTAGAATCTTCCCGATTGGCTCACAAATATCGCATAGTGATTGGATGTGGGGAATAGAAATCGCCATTTCTGAGCCCGATTATTTCTTTTCCTCACAACGATGATACTGGCACGAGCAGAATTTTTTTTCCCCCTGGATATATTCTGAGGGAAAATGGACTACTTAGGAGCCGTTCAAGTATTACGTGAGCAAATTTTTAGCCATTTTTGACCCCCCCCCCCCCTCCCTTTTTGTCAGCAAAATTTCGTTATCAGCTCTGCCCCTCTGAATCCTAACTCATATTGTCATAAAGGGTGGTTGATGACGTAAGCATTATCCAAACCTCCCCTTCCCCCCTTGTCATCAAAAGTCAGCAAATCGGAACCCCCCCCCCCATCGATGATGGCGTAATACTTGAACGGCCCCTTACTGACGTAGGCCTATTTCTAGGAGGTGCTGGTTGAAACTACTGAAGCTATAAATATGAAATTTGGCCACTTATTTTGTATTATAATGTGGATACTCATTAATAAGGGTTTTAAAATTAAATCCCTAAACGTTCTTAAGGAGGAATTCAGATTGCCGAATTCACGCGAGCGAAGCCGCAGGTAACAGCTAGCGCATTCAGCACTGGAAAAAGAAGTTAGAGCTGTAACGGTCACTTTTTGTGAACATGGAAATTTTCCAAGTGTACAGTCTTATTTATCCATCGTGGAATTGCTTTTTATAAGGTCATGCAATATCTCAACACTCCCGTCTAACCTAATTTGTATCATTACTTCACCCCACCCCCATGGTGAATATGATAATTTGATCATTTTTGTCACACACCACGGTCATTTTCTGCGCATGAGAGTTAATTAGACCTGGACCTACAAGTTATTGCCGATTCCGAACGAGGCAGCGTTCGACATTTTTGCCTTCTATATACTCACCAAGAGGTTTGTGCGCTAACCCCTCGGTGTGGAACTCCCTGCGGTAGCAATATTTTTCCGTGGTTATATTATCACTGTTGCTGCTGTACCTCCGCGTCAGAAAAGATTCTGTCAAGGACAGATTGGGTATCGAACTGGCACCTCTAAACATTCTTTGGTACTTTAGGCGAGTATCTATCTTATCGACCTAGGTTACCGCACCCTCGGTGGATCAGAAAAGAAACGAACGACCCTCCATTCTCAAATAAGATATATAGGCTACTACTACATTATTCCATCGAATTAGCCGGTATGCTAAGAAACAGCGAGAGAGAGACTAGCATGCCGGGAAAGTCTGATTGGAAAGGACAAGTCACAGATTGAGGATAATTCTGAATATCTACACTATAACAATCGATTGAATCAGCCGATTTTAACTTCGTCTTTTCTCCACATTTAAGGATCCCATTCTGTAGTGCAGTGGTTCTCAACCAGTGCTCCGCAGAGCCCCAAGGGCTTCACAGCGACTCGAGGAAAATAAAATGAATCAGCAAATTTGATAGATAAGTAAATAAGAGAGGCCTACAAGGTTCTGCCATAAATAATTATGTACGAAAAAAGGGCTCCTCGAGTCAAACAGGGCTCCGTCATAGAAATTATATACTGAAAAGGGCTCCGAGAGTCAAAAAAGGTTGAGAACCGCTGCTGTAGTGTATACAGATGCGCTCTTGTTCATATTGCAAGAGGACTGGGTTCGATTCTCGGCAAAGAATGTTTTTCTTTCCGAGTTCACCCTGGCATAATACTCCGGAAAAAAAAGTATTTTTTATAGAGTTAGGCTGAGACACTAATCAAAAATCATCTCAATCTCGGTTTCTGAATGTAGTTCGTAAAATCGATGTTGCGTGATCCTTTTCAAACGTGATCGACGTTCCGTGATCATTATCAAAAGTGATACATATCATGCTTAGCACTGATTTTATTGCCGAAGATAATTCAGTGATTTTAGGGCGCCGATTCCAAATCTGCATTGGTTCAAATTTCAATAGTAAAACATAAGTAAATAAATCACATTGGAACCGTGCGTTGTAAATAGATATTTGTAAATCATTGCCGACATTTCAGTGAGTTTAGGGCGTATTGTCATAATGACACACAGCTAGGATATAAATTCCAAGTATATATTTTATGAGGTGATAAATAAAAATATTTCGACATTTTTATTTTATTTCCCCTAAAAATATGAAATCGTTTTTATGAAAAAACCATTTGTGATAGAAAAAACTGATTTTGTTTTTGGAGCCAACACTAAAAATAACAAAAATAAAACCTACAAATGCTTTTAAAAAAGTATTTTTTGTAGGCCTGTATTATATCAATGTAGTAGTGAAACTAAAACAAAGCAAATCAATAAATATAAACTTTATTTTCATCGTTTCACTCTTTTGGTCGAGGTAAAATACTCATTATATATATATATGTATGAACAACTCTTCTACATTTCTTAATATGCCACAAGAAAAAGATAACTCATGCACAAGCATAAACAATGCCATCGGTAAAAACTTTTAAAAAAACAACACAGCAGCTTCGTTTCCATGAAAACCAAGTTCATCATGTACAACAAACTCATGTTCAAAATTCCTGATCACACATACGTATAATAATGCTCAGCATTAAGGGAAAACAAAATTAGTGAATGCAACGCGAAATAAATTGAATATAGAAAATATCTCTAAATAAACAACAATTCTCTGTACATGTTTTGGACTACTGACAGATTTAATTAATAATATCTCTATTATTAGGCTATACATCAGGTACCATGCTCGTGGAAGCGGTAGAGGCTTATTTTGACAGTTATGTGTCTAACAACTATTCACTAATTTAGTGTTCTTCAACTGTTGGTCCGCGAATAGGGGTCGGTTTGTGGGAAATTTCCTATAGGTTTGCAAAACACCTTGGTCAATTTATGCAGCTATTACATAATTTTAGATTTAATACATATTATACCGTCTGTATATTTATTTTTATTTTGATCTTAGCCGTCAGCAGGTCTGCAAATTATTTCTCCTGCTTATTTATTTTTTTACGGTCCGCAAATTATTCACTTTGTTTTCACCATTCGTCAAATAATATTTATTTTTTGTCGAACCTTGAATTACCCCTTCCTGTTTTTTTTTTACAGGTCCTTAAATTATTTCTCCAAATTATTTGCTTTCACACACAGATGTTCCTCAAATTATTTCTCCTCTTAACTTTTTTTTAATTTTTCCGATGGTCCTTAAATTACTTCCCTTATTGGTTTACTTTTGATGGTCCACAAATTATTTTTATAATATTTATTTTTTACCATTTCTCAAATTATTTTGATTTATTTCTTTTTGCTAGTTCCCAGAATTTATTTCTTTTAAGCTGTATAAATGATCCCTTATTTATTTTTTGTAGGTCTTCCAAACTATATTCCTCTTATTTATTTATTTTTTTGCAGTCTGAAAATTGTTTCCTCTGCTTTGTGGTTGCATAAAAGTTGAAGAACACTGCACTAATTTACACGTTCTGTCTTGCGGGATGTTAGTTAACTATTCCAAACCATAAAAAAAAATTATCCTAAAACTACGACAATATCTAGATATACTGCATGGCGAGAAAGCAAGCAAAACTTTTGCCATGTATGGATACATTTACGATAAATTCAACCTCACAGCATAAAGTACAGGTAACTGTTAATTGTTTCGCTTTGTTCATTTGACATTTTTGTACTGCGTTTATGGACATATAAATGACGAATCAAAGTTAATAGAGCTGTACGTACAATTAGAAATCACTGTTCATTGATGACCCGGAAAAGATAAATATATAAATAACAAAAAAATATGTATAATGATACATCTCTGACAAAGATGGGCACAGATACAAATGAGTGAACAAAAAAATTCACATATATTGAAATCTCTACACAGGCTGTCCCAAATGGTTTGACCAGCATATATCTTTGCAACTGATGGTTTTAGAAACATACTTTTAATTACAAAAAGTTTTCAAATGATGTGCAGTTATTTAAACTCACAAAAATCTTTTGAGGAGAGGGGGAGGGAGGGGGGGGGGTAATTTTTATAAAAACTAATAATAAAGAAAGTTACTTTTTATGCAGTCCTTGTGTGCTAAAAATTCCAATAATTGAAACGTAGATCCTGCTCTGAAAGTTCATTTAAAAAAATTTTTTAATCGCAATATTTATTGAGATATTGAATAAATAAAATCATTATTTTGATGAAACCTTGCTAACATAGTGATGACAAGGTTTCATAGCCTCAGAAGTTGCCATTTCTAGAGCCTGTACTCAAACATTTTATTTTTTTATTCACAATAAATAGCAATTACATTTTTTGACAGTTATTTTGAAGATTACAGAATTCTACAACTTTGAATTTATGTTTTGCTATTTGTGAACCACATTTTCAATCAACAATCACGGCATCAAACATCTCCATTAATATTGCATTTAAAAATATTTCAGTTTTTTGTAAATGATTTCTCAGAGCTGCATTTACATTTCACTTATTAGAAGTTTTAGGGGTCTACTTGAAAAGTTAATTTTTCTATTTTTTTATATATACAATTCACACAAGGTCTACATTAAAAAAAAAATTATATCTATGTATACGATCCATTGGAAAATTCATGACATTTTTAGTAACCACACATCATTTGAAAATTTTTTGTAATTAAAAGCATGTTTATAAAGTCAACAGTTGCAGAGATATCTGCTGTGCGAACAATTTGGTATAGCTTGTATAATTATTTTCAAGGGATTTGGGAAAATTGTTATATGGAATTTAATAAGAAATCTCTAGACCAAAGAGTACTCATAATACCATTATACATCATCATGTGATGTGAATAAAAATTCTACAGTTGATTCCAAAATCAAATTAAAATACAATAAATTATCAGCAAAAAAAAAGGCATGATAGTTTCACCTCTGCAAATTCAGAATTGGGGAAGAGGTGGGTGTAGAAGTTAAAGTTTCTGTATATTCCTCAATCAAAATGGCATAAATTAATAAAAATTGTACCTTTATCAATGAAAGAAATTCCCTCATATCATTAGAAGTAATAAACATACAAATGAAATGCTTGATTTTGGCCACTTTTAATATTGTAAAATAGATAAGTGATATACAGATTGTCCCAAGAGTGAATGAGTTAGCTATGACTTTTTCACGATCCTTTCAGGCTCATTGGTTAAATATATCTTAGGGGCAAGTTGGGATACTTTCACAGAACATTTTCACTCATAATTTAGGTTATTTATTCATAACAGAAGACACTCGTAAGGTGAGGTACCACTGTATTGTAATTGTAATATATATATAACTATGTATTGCATATATTGATAACTAACTGCACTGAATTTTGAAGGCACACAGTTTATGCATACTCTGAGGGAAACAATGTAAAACAATAATTATAATAATTATAATGTATAGATGCAATCTCAAACCTTCCTTATCTGCATTAAATGAGAAACCATTTCAAGTAAGAAAATGTTCAGATTTATAGGAGTAAATAATAAAGACCTAGAAACCAATAGAGGGCTAACTATCATAGGAGAAAAAAAACTGGTAGATTTTGTGTGTAAATTATGCATAAATCTAACAAAATTTTAGTACAAATTACAGCACAACCTCTCTAATTAGGACACTCATAATCCAAATACTTTGCCAAGAACTTTTTTTTATAAACCGAAGTCTGACGTTTCTCTTTAGCCAAATTCCATTTTAGTTTCTTCTTACACACCACCATTTTATTACTATTTTGCACCACATTTTCCCGATTGGTTGTAGTTGTCCACTGTGGTTTCAGGCTTCTGGGTAAGCGGAAACAAATGATGGCACTTGCATGCCTCAGTGAATGTGATGTGTCAGGAATGTCAGCTTTGGGCATCTTTCATCATTTCATTTCTCTGCGCTGTACAGTTAACCTTGGTGTTTTAGATAATAATAAAGCCCCTGACAAGTTCTAAGTGAATTTCCAGACACGCAGAAAATGCCAAGTGATGTGGCAGATATAAGCTGATAATGACAACATAACACTTTAATTGTATGTGAAAAAGCTGAACTTTTAAAAAAAGCTAGAGTTCAGAAAACTAGTATGAATGCTGCGTAATTGAATGCTATGAAATTAGAAAATCTGCTCTTCATGACATACAAGAAAAAAAGCATTTTCTTCCAATTTTTGGATCCGCACCATGTCTGTACAAAATATATTCAAAGAATAAGTAAAGAGATCATTAGTAATGTTATGTAGTTTATAAATTATGGTGCAAAATTGAATTATCTATCATTATATGAACATACATTGCTTCATTAAGTTTTTAAAGAAAAATATGAATAAAAACATTCAAAGAGTAACATTACTGCTTTAAATATTAAAACTTGGGAAATAAACAAAACTGGATTCATAATACAAAATCCCTTATGTCCAAAGGATTTTGGATTTGAGAAGTTCTATTGTATTTGCACTATTTCTTAAGTCATTTATGAGGTCACACATTTATCATAAAGAATGTGTAGATAGAAAATTACTTTGCTCATTCTGTGTATGCAGGAAGGTTTTTACACAGTTGTATTTTTTGAAGATTTTTTTCTTTATAGCTATAAAAAAACAAACAATAACTTTTTTTACAGCTTAAACAAAGGGGTAAAACATCAAAATATTTAAACAAAACTGAGTCACACATCATACATGCAACTATAGACTTGATCATAAAAGCTTCAGTGGTCTTTTATGATCAAATATTTTTTAAGGCAGGAAAATTTTTCTCCTTCCTCATAAGAAATAGTAACAGTTCAAACATATCAGGGCTATAACTAGCATTTTTGTGGGGAAGAAACATGATTCTGTCCCCCCACACTGCTGTAAACTTTGATAAATTTATGTGTTTCTCCAAACTAAATTTCTCACCCGGGGCAGTTGATCCCTCTGCCCCCCCCCCCCCAGTTTAAATTCTGAATCGTATATTCAGGATTTAAACTGCAAATTAAAAAAAAGGTACAACAACAAAAATTTAACAATAATCTGTGTTATATTTCTTGGTAGTAAATTGCTAACCTGCAGCAACACTTATATCCAATAATCAACTATACTGTCAACTCGACTTACGTCACCCTGCATTTATGTCCTCTCATCCTAATATATATATACTTTAATTAGCCGCACTTTGAGCATAGCTTGAAGGTTTTTGACACTGTGTTGTTTGTCAGAGACCATTCAGTCACTTAGACAGACAAACAAATGAGAAAGGATGAAGGAAATCTGCAAATTACCCTCCAGTCTCCTCCTGAGGAGGAAGGGGCATTACCACTGATAAAGTTTACTTACAGTTATATCATTATTCTTAGAACAAATCACTGAGGCAAGCCGGGTTATCACTGTATATGTAGGTAACCAATATAGCGGAACTGTACTTTCTTATATTGACGATCTAATAACTTTTCATTTTAACAAATAATTAGCATTTCAATAAAAAACTGGATTGGTAACGGATTAAACTTATATTTAGGTATATCAGAATGAGATATTTCTTGTTAAAAGCTCACAAAATAAAGTACAGATCCAACCATATACAAATCATAGATGACTTACTTATAACACCAGGAACATGATTAAAATTTGTGAATGATACATTGTGATAAACAGTCAGATAATTCATTTTGTACTTTAAAAGAGAAAAGAATAATGGTATTTAATAAATAAATATATATACATAAGAAGGATCATTGGCAGTGATTCAAGTTAGAACATCAACAACAGGACAAAAATTCACACTTGCGTCGTATACATACATTTCAACAAACTTAGAAATGTTCAGAATAGCAACAAATTCTTATATTTAAGTAAGTTTTAATTGTCACAAAAATCTAATGATTCTTTTTTTCATTACAATCACTCCTTGATTTACAAACAGGATTCATTCCAAGCATTGTCATCTAGTTGAAATCACCTCGATTTGGCAATAATTTGCTAATTAAGGATCAGAACCAAAAAAAGAGGGCAGCAGTTTTTGTAAAACAAATTTTAAAAAATAATCGTTACAACCAATCCAATTTGTGAAGAGCACCAAATATTTCTATTTTTTATTCAAACATGTGCAAGTCTGCGAGTATCTCTATTTATCAACAGCAATTCATTCACTACACTCAGTCAGTTTGTCGGATTTTCTGCCAGTTTAAAATTCACAGTAATTATGACTCAGCACATTCATGAAATTCTTGAGGAATTTATAGAGACTGATTGATGCATGATGAAATATATATTTGTCAGCGATGCATAGTTATAAACATGGAATTTTATTTTTTATTGCTTTCAAAAATTGCATAGAAGAAATCAAATCAGAATTAAAAGAATTCAAATACATTGAAAAGGCACTTATAAAACTTCAACAGCTTTAAAACGAATATACAAAGGCACAAAATTTTGAGGACAAATGAATATGTAGCTGATGTAAGGAAAAAGATAAAAAACCACAACATTTTTACCAATCATTTGACAAATATTGTACATATGCCACCTAAGAAAGTATGCAGGATCAACCTTTTGGGGAGGAAAACAAGGGATTTCTTCCAGAGTAATTTTGAGTTATAACCTGTCAGAAAGCCCAAACTTCCAAATCCCCCCCACCATTCCTATATGTCTCTGACAGCCTCCGACACTACCTACCAGTTATTGTCTAGACACCTATATCTGCTTATACAAGGTTTATTGCAAAATTTGCTTGATCATTTCCCTGAAGAAAAATCCCAAAAATCTCAAACTTTCCCTGATGAAAACTCCTGAAAAAAAAAATGCAATTCAAAATTTTAACCTTGTAAGTGTTTTTGAAGTTTTCACTTTTCCACTTCACAGAAATTTTCCCTGACATTCATTAAATATTTGCATATTTCCCTGACTCTCAATATTTTGCTGTTATATCAGCATTGGGTACATTTTACATCAAATGGTTTCTGCTGGCATTGCTCTCAAACTATTTATTGTTCATATTATTACTTGATTGTACATGCAAAGTGGTAAGCATTCTTCTGATAATCTGAAATTAATTGGGGCATGCCAGTATGTGTTGTGTGTGTGTAGCCTTAATGTATTTGTGATGTCAGAATTATATGTGCATGCTGTTTTTATAATGGTGTTGCCATCTGTCTTTCATATTTAGAAGTTAAAGTTGCAGATGCATTAATTTTCATGTTATGTAAGTATTGCATTCAAGCCTGATTACTCTCTGCGGAGAAACTTCTTAAAATGGGAGAGCAGCTCTCATTTGCACCTCACAGTTGGGAAACTGCAAATTGTTGCTCATGCTACATTGCACTAGCTTGGCCGAGGCGAGATGTGTTGTTCTGGACCTTAATCCTCATTACATACTGATTCCACAGAGTTTATAATATAATAGCTTCAGCAGGAGCACAACAAACATTTCATACATAAAGTTTCATACCATAGCTAGATTCCTATGATGTGGTGCATTATCATCCTGGCAATCACCAGTTCTCCAGACTTCAAACAATGTAGAAATGAAATGACATAATTGCGGAGAATGTCAATGTCCTGATCTCTTGTCATGATAGTACAAAAGACAATCAGTGGTCCGAGGTAATACCATGAGAGAATGCTCAGACCAAAAAAACTATCTACTACTTATATATGTAGGTGTCTGAACAATTATTGGAAAGGTAATGTATAAAGCAAGTATAGAATAATATGTGATATTGTTCCTAATAATCCAAAACCTTGATGAAAGTCAGTCAATCTGAAATAGGACAAAATTAACGTGAGAACTAAGATGATTCATAAGGTTAAACGTGCAATATTTCAAAACATTTAAGCATATTATTCAATAAATTTTTAGTTATTTTTCATTAGAATAATTGCAGACTTTTTGGACACAGACAATAGTTTTCAAATTGTGTAAATCCTTTCTTTGACCCTACAATTCATTGCTACATTCCATTTAACAAATAATGGGATAAAACAATCATTTTGCCACAAAACTACCCTGCTAGTCTGATCAACGTCAAGTCCTTGATTAACCTTTTGGTAGAAACCGTATTACTTTGAAGAAAAAAAAAATTGAAACTATTATGGTAATTTAATTTTTCATTTGTCTCATTATTGATAGATTTGTTTATTTTGACTTATTTTTCCCAATTTTGACATCATTGTGAAGAACTTAGAGTACACCAGAGGTGCACAACTTTTTAGTAGTCGTGGGCCATATATATACGATACCTCTACCACCAGCAGGTCATAAATGTTTATTACGTTATATGGATTTATACTTTTGATTGAAAACACTTTTTGGAAACTGGAAGTTGCGTACCCCCTAAAATAAACTGTCAAATCATCATTGGGGCAAGAAAAAGTAATATCTCAGCTAGAGTTGAGATGTGTTTTAATTATAGCGGGTTTGGGTATGACCTAAATATTTTTACACAGACTTTTTAACTTTTGTAGCAGCATTGACTAGATGTCTCGACTAATTTGATGCCTTTTATTTCAGCAATTATGAGATATCTCGCCTCCTTAAAACCCTCTTATTTTGGCAATGACAAGCACAGATACTTGCACAGTGAAACATATTTTCCATCACCCCTGAAACTGTCTGTCAACTTCCAGTAGGTGGAGTCAGGTTTTGTTTGAAATTTGATGAGAGAAGGAGAAAGGCAGTGTTTTTTTTCCTTTCCCTTCAGAGTAGAATAGGAATACACATACAGTATAAATAGAAAAGCCAGAGTATTTCTCTTAATCAGTTTTTTTAATTATTATTCTCTGAGTTGGAATCGGGAAAAATATTCTTCTTGAAAAAAAGATGTAGCATTTTGAAAAGGGTTTAGTGATTTCCACTGTGGCAGTTATGATGTGTGAATCAGTGAATTTTCAAAAACCGATTAAACGGTTAAAACCATGAGAGGGAATTAAAGTGAATCTACATCAGTGCTGTAACTAGGATTCTGGGAAGAAGACAGACATGATTTTGCTGCTGCCTTTATTGTAAAATTTAATAATTTTATGACAGGGCTTTTTATTTCTAGCAAAACTTGTTGCCCCTGTTAAGTTTGTCACCGGGGCAGTTGTATCCCTTCCCTAGTTCAAGTCCTGGTTCACACAATATTCATAATGAGTAGCAAGAAATATGCAATAATAATAAACTGTCACACAATATATCCCACACTTCTCTACTATACTTCCTGAAGAATCCAACCATAGTTCATGCATTGCCCTGCTCTGAATTACCTGTGAGTATTATCTCATTTTGAATAAGAATGAAATATTTCAATTTTGTCATAACTTAGTCAAATTAATGTGACAATAATTCTCTCAAAAGAAAGTTTAAAAAAAGTTACTATAGTTCATAAAATTAAATGATATGGCATTCTTTTTCTGTCATTTCATCATCATCTACAATACTTTTCACAAAGAGCAGAAACTCCTGAATGATTCACAAAATATGGACACAAGTACGAGCACCTTTGCCATTACACATTACAGATATATATATATATATATACACAAATCAATAATTTAAAATATCGTGTTTCCAGACACTCTTATACTCAACATATAATGCACTTTCTTTCGTGTGTTGTTATATAAAAACCTCTACCTGCTGGGATGGTGATGAAACAATTTCTAATTCAGAAATCAAACTTCATGAACATTGATTGAAAAAAATGAATTTGGAATGTCTCTCCTTCTCTCCATCCATGGGGGAAATTAAAACAGGAACACTCAAGACACTTTTCGTTCCATGCTGGGTCAACCTGCCAACACCTAAAGAAACTGAAGAAATTATTCAATTGTTAAGTAAATAAATACACTTAAGTAAATACACACTTTTAAGGTACACTGTAAATACACACAAATTTAACCATGAAATAATTTTGTTTGAAATTTCATTTAAATTTGTTTTTGCTGGAATAAGTTTCGGTTCTATTGCACAAAAATGCAGTGGAAGCTTGTCTAAAAGGAACACTGTATCAGACGGAAACCTGAAAGGAATCAAAAGATAGTCTCTTTGGTGATCAGTGCTTTGATGTGCATCTTTATAAAATGAAAACCTGCAGAGTATTATTTCAGTCTCTTCGGGTTTTGTTTCCCATAGGTTCCACTATAATTTGCTCCTCATTTTAATATCGTGGAATTTTTATTTAACACATTAATTCTGTGTGTAAATTAAATTTCAAGTCGATAAAGTAGATGATTCTTAACATGACTTAATACACTAAAACAATGATTTCTCTCCCAATGTGCGTAATTCAAGTTCCTCGGTTGCGAGATGTCTACAGCCATAACAATTCATTAGAAAGCTATGAAACTTGGAGAGTCTCTTAATGAAGGGATATTGAAGAAATTGAGAGCAAAATAGATAGATTCCTACATTTACCACTGGAGGGGTATATTTTTCAGCCGAAGTTGGTTTTCTGCAGTTTTCAACTTTGAGGGGCAAATGCAAGCCAATCTCTCCATTAAAAAGTCTTGCCACAGGGAGAGACAGAACTACAAAGGTACAAATACTAGTCATTATACTTCATTCACAGTTAGAAAAATAGATGGCAGCACTAAGTTCATCCACAACACTACATACACATGCAAACTTCTAGCACAACTCATTCGGTAATAAATTGCCCATGGCGATAGATCTCTTTTTCCTAATCAAATCATGTCCTGCCGCTTGGTCTCAATGACAAGATTTTAGCAGGTGGTTGAAGAAGACCTGGGCCATGCTGGAAAATTTGCATGTACGTCTTGTGAACCTAAAATTAAGTTCGTTTCTGTGTTATGCTTGTTACAGTGCTGCTATCTGCCATCAATTTTTCAAAATATGTGTGAACTATAATGATTGAATAATTGTACTGCTGTAGGCCTGTTGTTCTCTGTGACGAGACTTTTTAACAGAGAGATCAGTTTGGCTTTGGGAACCACACAAAACCAACTTCAGCCGACCACCACTGTGGTGACAGTGGGGTTCAAACCCGGGACCTCACGATGGGAGTCAGTCACTATGGCCACTCGACCATCATAGCAATGACAATAGACATGAGTTGTGCTTGGTTTGGAAGAAAGAAGAGGTTTATTCAATGCAAGTTATAGTTCTCATGCTAACATTTTCATAAAAATGTGGCCGCCAAACTACTTCATGGAATTGTATCGAAACATTTCCAGCAAAATCATTTTAGTTTAATTTCTTTACTAAAGATTATGACATTGAATTTACAAGAACACATGCTCCACTGGCGAAACTCTTTCATGAACACAGAAATTCCATGTCAAAAAGCCACAGATATTTTGGGTCTTTAGAGAAGGAGAGAGCTTAATAATTATTTCTATACCTTCATTGAGACGTTAATACAGTTTCGTAATTTTGTGATTAGTAATTAAGCATGTAGACAGCCTAGAACTGAGGAACTTTAATCGCAACCTATACTTACTGTAAAAAAAAGTTTTAAACATTTTTGTGTAGTCAGCTTACAAATTAAATGCTTCATCATGAGTTTTCCCTAGCAATTTTTATGTTACAGATAAAAAACCATAAATATATAATGTGCATGAAAAAATTGATGAACTTACGTATACCATGCTCTGCAATAGAGAATGATCGAAATGATATTCAGATTCTTCAGACATGAGGGGATGACACTCCAATGATTGAAATGTAGAACATAAACTTCATTTTCACTACTGCCATCCACAAACTTGAAGCTTCTCGAAGCTAAGACACTTATAAAAAAATCTTTCTTCGTAAAATATTTTCCTACATCACTTTTAGGTGGAAGAACAATAGACAGCAAAAAGTAATTGGGATCACATTGCTCGAAGGAATGCAGGATCAACAGAAGCCACCTTTGCAGTCAGAAATGCATGCATACAATAAAGTAAGCTCTGCAATGTCTGACTTTCGATTTCCTGAAAACGTGACAGAAAAAAAAACCGGAACTTTAAATGAATGCATTACCTGAAATCTTTAAATGAATGCATTACCTGAAATCTTTAAATGAATGAATTACCTGAATGCAGAATCGAAGAGAAATGGTAAACATTCACAGCCATATAGCCCATCAAACAATTAAAACTTTTTGGGTCATTATGCCATGATTGTGTACCTCTGACAGCATTGTAATGATGGCATGCAGGTGAAGTAGGTTATGAGAGAACAAAAACTGTACAATTTTCTGTAGCTTACAGGATGCTAGGTAAAAAAAGTGCATGGGCAGAGATACGGGGGGGGGGGGGGGGGCATTGCCCCCAAGTCTTACTTTCAAGTCTATCTCTGTCTATGCAAAAGTGTCAGAGTGAAAATTCTAGAAAATCAGCCATTAAAAGGCAAAGTGTGACATCACATATTGTATAACGAGAGGTCGCTATAGTCTAAATTTCACCCATTACTGTGGTATGCCATTAAAACAATCTGATCACCAGGGACAGCTCTTGAGAGTTGTGTGGTTGCACAGGGCGGACTTGACAAGACAAAAAAATCTTTGTAGATAAAAAAATGTGGTCAGGGCATCAAAAATAGGTCCCACACAAGTTGAAATGTTTTCTTGAGAGACACCAAAAATAGGTCCTGTGTGGGTAGAGATTTTTCTCAAACAACCCTTGCTGACCACAGCATAACAACCTGAAAAGTTTTAGTAGTTTAAATACAGAGTTGACTAGAATATTGCGTTGCACAGATAATAACTCACTTAGAGGGGGGAAAAAAAAACACCGATTAAAAGAGGAGAGAGTGATACCATAAATAAAAAATGACAAATTATAACGGTAGCAGTATAGTATTGCTTGGCAGGACATGGGAATATAGCACATAATTTACCTCTGACTGAACCTCCTTAGACTCAGAATCTTGAAAGTTCAAAGTCAGTTTGGTTTTGCCATCATCAGAGGAACTTTTCAGTTGAGAAAATCTGTATCTCCAGACGTAAAGCTTCAAGAATGACAAAAATGTAATGCATTTTAACCTTTGTGAAGTGTTTTTATAATTGTTATAGTATTGCACCAAATAACTTGAAAAAACAATTTTTATTTTCCTAAGTGAGCAAATACTGTAATCATGTCTCACATAAAATATTAAATCAAAATTAATGTTTTAAGAAGCTAACATTCAAATAGGGTACATGAAAAATATTTTGCGTAAGAAAAGAGACAAATAATGTACTATATAAACAGCAGAACCTCGATTATCTGAGAAGCAGATTTACCAGGGTACAAAAATTCCAAAACTTAATGAAAGTTAAAAGAGAGCTGAGAAAGAAATCATTGCCCAGATGACCTAAGGTTGATACTCTTCTGGTATTAATAATAGCCATAAGGATCATATTTATTATATTTGACAATTAACATAAGGTACAATTACTGAAGTTATGACTATTTGGTAAAAAAAAAAGAGCAAAAAAAAAAAACACAATGAAATGTTCATAATGAAACATCTCTGCAGGCAAATTTTTCGTTTCACTTGCAGTCAGGATCTCTGACTTGAAGAGGCTGTGGAAAAAGTAGACATTGAGGATCCCCATAAAATGAATGAATTTTTTTAATCTGTTAGTAAGCATATATTGATTAAATTTAGGGGATAAAATTGAGATGATCTGATCAAATATCTCTCATTTATGTGGAAAAATCAGGTCCATCTTATCAACATAATTATTATGAATATGGATTTTTTTTCATTTTTGGTATCCTTAACTTGAATTGTGATTGTTTGTTATGAATGATAAAAGGAAGTTTATGAATAATATAAGAAATTATTCATGAATTCAGTGTATTGGTAAGGAATACACTAAATTCATTTTAAGCAATGAATATAGAATTGAATATAGTAAATAATTTTTAAAATAATTTTTTAAATTTAAAAAATTTTTTTTTTTTTTAATTTTTTAAAAATAATTTTTGAATATAGATTTTATTCAAACTATTATGTGATTACTCCTATGTTGCATTTTTTTTTATTGCTGGGGGATTAACTGTGGTTTTTGGTTATCTGTTGTTCTCTTTCCCACCATTAGCCAGGATAATCGAGGTTCTAGTATACTTGATATTTAAGTAGGCATGATAAAAAAAGAGACTCGTATGGGCATGGCGTTATTGAATTGCTTTTTTATCCAAAAAATATTAATAAATCAAAAGGTAATTAAAAATGTAAAAAAATATATATTCATCTGGCTTCTTTGATACTTTACAATAGTTCATGCTGTATAAGTTTATAAATTTGTATTTTGAACATAATACACACAACAACCACTTGAATGCTGATCATGTAGGCTATCTGAGATATATTAGGCTTATTGAAAGATCAAGAGAAAGAACTACCTTTTGTGTGAAAATATCTAAATTATATAATCAATATTAACATAGTTTAATTCTTTTGTTATATATAACTTTTGATTCTACAATCATTACTTTTCTATAATGTTAAATATCAATAAGCTTAAATATATAATGTTAAGTATAGCTATAATGTTAAATATTACTTTTTTGTATTAAAAAAAGTGTTTCATCCTTTTATATTTTGGCGTAAGAGACAATGTTATCTAAAGGCTACATGAATTGCTTTATAGAGAATTAAAATAAACAAAAAATTAATATATTGGTAAAAACATCATTCTCTTACCTTATCTTCCGTGTTATACAGAGCGAAGCCATTCGTCCAATCTAATGTTAGGCTACAAGTCTTTGCTTTATACACCACTAAAAATGTTTTGCTCTGAAATCAAAATTAGTGTTTAAAAAAGTAGACAAGTATACACTGAAATTACAATTATTCTTCCATTACTTTTATTTAAAACACTACACACAGAGAAAGAACTGGAAAGCAAAAAAAATATTTTCAGAAAAATTAGAAAAATTTTGACCAGTGTTGAAAAAAAATTCTAAACTTAATTTTATCTAGTTATGAATTAGCCCCACATACATACCCCTAGTCTAGTGACAGCATTGTACGTTGCTCTGTGCCAACTGTTCTCTATCCTTGTAAGCTCAGCTTTTGTTTCTGAACACAGATAACGTGTCTCTGAGGGACCAGTTTGTAGCGTAAAACAAGGATTCCGTTCATCAACGTGATCAGATTCCTGTGTATTCATAAATTTAAATAAAGTAAAATCACATCACAATATCAACATGTTAATCACCCTCCATCAGTCAAGACCCTGAACTCTCCCTTCCAGCCATGCCAATCAAAGGCACTTAATGTATTAAATTTTTATGCTCTAACTTTAGGAAATTCTTCAATTATTATGAACATTCTTTATGTAATTCTTCTTAATTTAGCTAAAAAATTAATAACTTATTCAAAATTAATGCCTGGTGTCAGTGTGATATTAAAAAATTCACAAATAAAACTTGAACAGTAAGTTACAATTCTATATAAATGCTTGTGATATGTGTGTGTGTTTTTTAAGTTCTTGTGGTTGTACAAAACCCACAGAATTTCTATGGAAACTTTTATCCTAAGATAACTTTTTTAAGTGTGACTTATTTACTGGAAACTATAAAGTATACAGTAGACTCAATTATCTGGTCTAGATAAAAAAAATATATTCTAGGTTCAAGTAGTTTTCTTAGAATAGTTTTTCTACTACTAGACTACGTTTTATGTAAATATTATGTTCATTTTAAAATTTATATATTATTAGTTTATGTATTCATACTGTATAATGCACATGGGTTTTATGTTTCCTGCAATGTGTACAATATTCTCATTCCCTTTTCTGTAATAAATTTGTCAAACTTATAGTACAGTATACAGCAAACATTCATAAAGTACTAACCTGCACGAAGGGGGTCAGAAAACATGAACACAAGCAGGTGTTGGTATAAAAAGGGTGTTTTCAATGCTATAGGTGGGGGTAGGAAGTAAGAATTTATAGAACTTCTGATTTGGATTTTTTTGTTATCTGGGGCCTGTCCTTCCTTTACATTAGGCTGGACAGTTGGGAGTCTACTGTATGTATAATGCTGAAACAATTTTTTCTTCCACACACAGAGTCTTAGGATGCTATATTCTTATCTCCGCAGTATTCTGCAAAATATATTGAATTTTAAGACTCTTTTACGTGAGAAAAAAAAAACCAAGAAATTGTTTTCTTTAACTAGTATTTTTTATATGAGCATCATAACTGATGAACTTTGTCTGAATTGGTACATGTAAACAGTACTAACAGTACTGTGAAATAATTCAGAGAAAAAAGCCATTGCAAGGATGAACAAAACCAATAATTACCTTTAATGTTTTAAGCATTGCTTGATATACCTTATACACATGCTGGCAACAAGAAAAGGATTGCACATTTACCTGAAGGTATTAAAAACAATGAGAATTCAACAAACAATCTATATATTGTATAACTATATATTGTACAACAAACAAAACAATATTGTATTTACTACAATTATTTTTTTTTTCTTCAAAGAAGATCAAAATTGTTTAATGAGAAAAATTTGTTTTATGAAATAAGCAATATATACAGAGAAAATCCAACATAACAATACTCAAGAGAGATAAGGGAAATGCATCATTATAAAGGATTTATTGTCATAGATGGAATATATTAAAACTATGAAAAGTACATAGAGACCAAAGAGTAATATCATTATATTACACAGAGAGTGATTATCATTACAGAGAGTATCATTATATGGAATTTTCTCTGTATATTGCTTGCTTACGTACAGGAGGGACTTCAAATATATACAATTCAGCACCCTTCAATGTTAGAAAACGGGGTTGCCATTTATACCATGGCTGAGGCGCTGGGGAACCTTCACTAACCCAGCCCATGTACAAAACCTATTTAGAAGGAAAAATAAATTGAATCAGAATATAGTTGATCTTGAAATAAATTGAACTATAACTTGAATTATTAATAACAAAATAATATCAATATTTCCAGACCCAATTTGAAATACAAAAGTTTGACTGCATGTATAATGTAACTAAATGAAATAAATTTGAGGGTTTTTTTAAATTTTATTTGTTGATCAAAATTAACTGAAAGTTCTCTAAAATGAGGCACTAAAAAAATACAGACTTACATGTTCTGGTTGGGATAGAGTTTCGTTGAGTGTTTTTATCTGCAAAAAGAAGTGAAAAAACATGGTAACAATTATTGTTATGAAACAATGATGTTGCATATAAATAAATACACTGTACCCAGTCCTCTATTATGCTGCATCCACTAATACTGCACACTCTGTTACCTTTCAAATATTCCACACCCCTTCCCCCATATCTTTATAAATACATGGTCAATGCTCATATTTACAAACTTGAATGGACTTTCACAACTTTTCATAAATTCATAAGTTTGTAAATGGGAAAGATGATCAAAGAAAGTAACATATTGTTCTGGACCAAAGGACCAGTTTGTAAAATTCATTTGTTTGTAAATTACAGATTTTTAAAACGAAGCAGCTCCAGTGTTTTATTTGATATGCTTATGCACTTCTCTTCTGCTTGTTATACAATTTTTTGGCGCAGTAGCCCAGGTCAATAAGATACTCGCATAAAGTACCAAAGGATGTTTAGAGTTGGCACGAGTTCAGTACTTGGTTTGTCCTTGTCAGAAAACTTTCCTGAAACAGGGGTACAACAGAAACGGCAGCATGACCACAGAAAAAGCATGCTACCACAGGGAGTTCACATCAAGGGGTCAATGTACCAGCTTCTCTGTCTCTGAGTATAAAAAAAATGCTGTTTGGAATCTGCAATAAATTGTAGGTACCGATCTAATTAGGCCTCATGTACAGAAAATGACAGAGCTGTGACAAAAATTATCAAATTATACAATCCTCACACTTCTTTCATAACATATCATTCATGAGTGTATAGGATAGTTTCCCAACCTTTTTGTCCCATTGCCACCAACTCAATCTAACCCGTAGAATCCTATGTAAAACTCGTAGCTTCTACCACCCTCCTGGAATATTACATCACCCCCAGGGGGAGTTAATACTCACATTGGGAATCACTGGTCTATAGGTTTTATTACCTGACCTTTACAACAGTTTGGATTTTTTTAATATGACCACGTCCATTGGAAGAATGAGTCTGGCCATGTTTGGTTCATCCCTGAGTACCAATATTAAACATTCAGAATTCTATTCAGAATGAAGTAGTATTCAAAGAGTAATTAACCAATCAGATTTTTCTGAATAATGCTGCATATTTTAAAACCACCAATCACAAAACAAGCTTTTCAATCAAAGGAGAAAGATCATCCTAGTTTACTAAGTTTCCAGTGTGGCTTGACCTCCTGTAGAAGGGATACAACTGATCTAAACTGATTTCTGTGGCTGTTATCAATTCCATTGACAACAGCTGTGAAAAAAATACCTATCAAATTTAATTTATTTGAATTACTGTTACATTTCATTATAAGAGTTTGTAATGAAATATATATATGCATGCGGGGTATGATTAAATTTTATTTTGGGGAAGAGAGAAAATATTTTACACTCAGTAAAAAGAAAGAGAAAAATTCAAATTCACTTACTTGCTGGAATGTTAGCTGTAAAATGTTATTAGAGATGTGTTTTATCCATTCCAATAACATATCTCCATCATCACAGTGAACAACTGCTGAAGGCTTTCCTTCTTGGCTTCGAATTTCAAAAGCGTTTGGTCTGAAAAAAAATAACAAGATTAATCGCATTTGTTTATAGAACTCCAGTGTAATGCACGCATAATATTTACCAAATTCCTTTCACAACATGAACAGTAAAATCTTGTAACAATGATAAGATATATATATATATATATATATATATATATATATATATATATATATATATATATATAATGATAAATCTCTGTATAATTATACTCAATCAAATGTTAAACTCCTCCGAAACAAAAATAGCCTTTAGTACGATAAATTCTTCTATAACCGTATTTTATGCATATTTCAAAACTGTGATTTAACACTAGAAGAACCAACATTTTGATCTATCCAGAAGGACTGATAATGGTCAAAATGATACGAGGTTGATTTTCACAATAATATCATCTTGATTTCCATAACTTTAAATGTGCATATTAGTGTAAGAAAGAAATGAAATATGAATAATAGGATTTTTTCAAATAAAATTATGTATATATATATATATATATATATATATACCCATATTTTCACTTTTATTTTGAATTCCGAAAAATTCCTTATTGCATATGATAAAGAATAATTACATTAACATTATGACTGCGGTTGTATTCTCATATCCCACATTTTTCAATTACATTTTTATCATTAGAAATACATTTTCCGGACACAAATTTCTTATTCATCAGAAATGTATCAAGTGTCTTACTACTGTATGGCAGAATCTGACTGCACTGTATTTTTCCTAATACAGTGCTGTTTCTTGTTTTTGGGAAAATTCTGTTTGCTAAACAAATGAGGTCCTCTAAGCTTTAGTTAATTTCAACAAGAAAGAAATTAACTCTCTAGTTTTAAATCCTTTTTCTCTTTACAAATTGTTTAAGAATTTCTTGAGGGTAGTCAAAATGTTGTAGAAAAAACTAGAGAAATGAGTAAAATTTCAACATTGTAAACAATCTAGTTTATTACGAAAATCGAGCAAGAAGAAAATGAAATCGAAAATGGACCAGTGTGGTGCTTCTAGTGATAATGATATAATTTAATAATAATAATTTTTAATAGATAAAGATGGTATTTTTCCAGTTTACAATGTGTCAAAGAAAGATTTTCTAGATATTAGAGCTGAGATAAACCTGAAAAAAAAAAATGTTTGTCTCCACATTAGGAATTGAATCCAGGTCCTCTTGAAGTCTGGGCAAGTGCACTATCAATGCACCAGACAAAAAGAGACAACTTTCTCTCCCTCCCCTTTATGAACATGCATGATAGCATGGTGGGCTGAGTGGAGACATGTGCTGAGTGGAAACTCTTTTAACTTCAGCAACAGTAAAGAAAGATGTGTGTTGAGTGCTCTGAAACTGCGGCACACATCACTCAAGTTATCCGTAATTATTCCACGGATGACTTAAGTAAACTGGGAATGTTCCGAGGGTAACTTGAATGATGTAGAAGTGCACTGGGGGCTACTTAAGTGCTCTAAAACTGTGCCACATATCACTCAAGGGATCTCTAAATGTGCCACGGATCGTTTAAGTGTTCTGGAGCTGTGTCATGGGTTACTTGAGTGATCTTCGAGGCATATTTCAATGATCTGAAAATGTGCCATGGGCCACTTAAATACTCTGGAATTGTGCCACAGGTCATTTAAGTGATTTGTAAATGTGCCGCTTAGTTCATTTTTCCAAAATTAGGTTTGAGGGGGCAAGCTACATCAGATAACCTTCAGGGCCACATTTGGTCTGCGGGTCAAGGGTTTATCATGTATGGCTTAAAGAGTGGGTCACAATGAATTTTTCAAAGAGAAATTTTGAGTTCTTACCATTAAAATAGCATCGAAATTAGCAGAAATTGATTATAACAACATATAAACATGCCCCCTTCCCTTTCCACATGCGTTTCCGTTCCCACCAACATGCGTTAGGAGGTAGGGAGCAGTGTGCTAACAAAATTTTGCTGAAGGGGGGGGGGGATAGGAGTTTTGCTGACAAGGGGGAGGGAAGGGGTCAAAAAAGGCTAAAATTTTGCTGACGTAATACTTGAACGGTCCCTATAAGGGAGTTGGTAATACACCTGTTCTGCTGTTATGAGCACTTATTATTTAATAAAATGATGCATTTTTATTTCAATACATTGGAAAATTATTTAATTTATAAAAATTATGATGGATATCAAAATACAAACAATAAACTAACCTTGGTTTATCTGTATCCAACATGTATCTTGTCAGATAAGCCAGCAACAAATTGATAGTCATCACATCCACCCACCGTCTTTCTGTACGAGCAGAATCTCCTTGCGGTGTGCGAGGACTTTTAGGAGGCTATATGCAATTAAATTATATAAATATCATTTAAGAAATATCAAAAATAAATACAAAAAAATTACCATGAATATACATGCATAATTTCATTTGTATAATGAACTATAACTTCATTTTCCCTGCTTTTACAATTCACAAAAACATACCAAAAACTAATTAACACTAATAATTATACACTGATGTTTAACCATAAAAATGTGTATGTGTTGAAAGAGAAATTTATACAGACATACTATCAGCTGGTGTTATTGCATTTCAATTGATTATGGTGATATAGGACAAAGCGAGCAAAAAACTACTTTTTCTACAATCTGACTATTCTCTTTGCGCATAAAATGACTAAAGTGTGACAAAGATATTTGAAACAACTGTTATATCATCACTGCAGCTTTGGTGTTCAATTATGTGAGTGTGCAAATAAAAAATCAATTATCACTGACAAAATATTTATTTACACATGCCAACTCATTTACTGCATGAAATATTATTATGAAACTAACCACAACTAGAGAGATATATTAAGACTGACAGCTGCAAGCATAATGAACATGATTATAGTGCAACAGCAAATATGATTAATTTGTAAGTGCTGCAATGTATGTGATATACAGTTAGCACTCATTATAATGACCATATGCTATTGCGACCATCCCATTACAACTGTTTGATAAGTCCCAAACGCTTCCCTATTTAATCCATGATATTTTTTATCCAGTATAATTACTTACAAAGCTCATTTAATCCAATAGAACATGCAAACTCAGCTCCGTCTCTTTTTTTCCAAAGAAATTTTAAAAAATCCATCCTATGTGTTCATAAAAGTGTATGCCTCAAATTAATTATCACAATTTAATGTTATTTTAGGTTTAACCTGACATTTACATTGCACAACCATTTACATTATAAACTGGAGAGAGAGACAGAATTCATCTGTTTTTTGTGAAACAATGGGTATTATAACTTATTATAATAAGCGTGAACAGGGCCAGGTCTAGAGATTTTTCATGTGTAGGCAAAAAGAATATTTTGATGCTCCCACCCCCTCAATTGCCCTCCACATTGGCTACCCTCAGTTGGCACCTTCTGCGGCCGCATAGTTTGCAAGATTCAAGGTCCAGCCCCTGGCGTGGAATGTATAACAAAAACTATACTTGTAAATGTGAGTTTCTTCCTAGTGGAAGAACTATGAATTCTTTCATGATCGGTTGTGTTGTATAATTACACAGATCGGGCCTGTCATTTGGGGGAGTCGGGGGGGGGGGCAACGACCTCCCGGGCTTTTGAAAATACACTACAAATGGTATATATATATATATATATATATATACACACAAACACACACACACATATATATATATGTGTGTATATATATATATATATATATATATATGTGCATACCTTGAGTACATGTTCTTTGCCCCCCCCCCCCCCGGAAAAAGTTGAAATGACGACCCTGACACAAATAAATATGAATAAATTATTATTCATAACAGATTTAGTCACACAAGCTAATTCATTTATAGCACAGAGTGAATTACAACTGCAGTGAGACACCATAGTCTTGAGATGGCAATAAATTTGCTCAATCATTTCATGGTTTTAGTCATTACACTTTTCTGCACCCATTGCAACAAAATTGTAATAACTAACATTAATAAGCAGCAATGACTTACCACCCAATCACTGTCATCTTTTAGCCTAAAAGTAGGATCCTCACCAGAAACGGGTCTTTCAACTGCTTTATGCACTTTATAAGAAGATACAAAGACAATAAATCATGGTGAAACATACACATAGAAAATGAAAGAGTCCATCAATATTAAGATACAAAATGCTGAAAGTTATCACAAAGATTAAAACTACATCATCCTAAAAGAATGATTAATATCTAAATGCTGATTTTGAGAAAGTTCAGAAATAAGCCAAAGGAACTAATTAGAAGATTATAAAGCAGCTGCCAATTAAATGATTCTTTTTTAATTGTGTTCAATTCGACTGGAATGTAGAAATGATTATATATTTTATGTGCATGAATATATAACATTTAGACAGTAATCTAAATCTATGAAAAAATGTATTTCTTGATGTTTTGGAGAATATGTATTTATACAACTACACAAGCTAACATTCGTCAATAATAAAATGCTACAAGTGTGATAATTAATTGACCATTAGTTAAATTTTCCCCACTGATATACTTACAGCTTTTAGAAAGAAATGGAAGAGCAGCTTTGTAATGTTTCACCCGCAAAGTAACTTCATCACCTGCATTTCTGAGAACATTTAGTGCATCATCATGAGTCATTTTTTCTAGGCTGGTGTCATTAACCTGAAAAACAAAGTTTTTGTGATGTTTTCCATTTAAAATTGGTTTGAAAAGTGATCAGGGTACCGAGATTTACCAGTATAAGAACTTGGAGCTAAATTTTAAAAATGTTAGTATCTTCAATTAGTGCCCAAGTGGCATGGTGGTAAGATACTCATCTCTACCACTGTGAAAGTTGCTGTCCAGTCCCAAGTTCAAACCGTGGGAAGAATATAGTTAAGATATTTTCCCTAACAAGCTTGAGGGGACCACAGATTGATGGTGCTTTCATTTCCTGCCCACTTCATTAATGGCAACAAATTGCAATATAATGATATGGCCAGAGTTGGTGTTTTGTGAAGTAGTAGTAGTATTTTCAAATGTCAATTGTGGAAGCACAAAGAAGAAAGCAAAGAGGAAAATTTTGGTTAAATAACCTACTATATTAGCATAAGTATGAGCAACTGCATATATCTTCAAAATACTTCAATGGTATAAATATACAGCAAATTCTTAAGTAACAAAAAAATTACTGAAACAAGTGATTATAGTAGAACCTTGATAACAGGGATAATTCAATATTTATTATTCCTGTGGGTTGGCACAATACTAAATTAAATGGGGTGAGAAACCTCTCTAACTCGACATAAGATGGCTAACCCCGCTTAAGTTGACTACAATGTGTATCATGTTATCTTAATTAATTTTTTGAAATTGCTCAGATCGTTGGCCAGCAAAGAACAATTTCAGGACATTGTTCATGACAATGTGTATTTCAACATTTTTTAATTTTTAATTTTTCTGTTGGTCAAAGATCCTCCCTCACACCTTAAGATAAGGTTACTTCCCATTGTTTGGAATTGAAAAACTTGACCTGGTAATTACAAAAATCAGAGATAGGTATGCATAATAAATGCAGTTTTTGAGCAAGTAATGATTCAGTGAACAAGACAGACACTTTCAAGTTAAAAAAAATGAAAGTTTTCTTTATTTTTGAAAATTACATATGGCTCATTCACGAGTAACAGATAACACTATGCTTTTTTTCACTCTAATTCAAGGTTATTTGGAAACATTTCATAGAAAACTGAAGATAATTTTTTTTTCAATTTATAGATGATGGAATAGAAATGTTAAATAAAAACAAAAGATGTACATGCATAAATTATATTCATAAATTGTGAGGAAGAAGCCAAATGAAATCTAACTAACTTGACCTCCATTTAAGTCAACATGTTAATATAAGATTCCTTCAAAGACTGGTTATATTTGGAGATGACAAATTTTTAGGAATAAAATTCATCTCTGCCTAGATGGGACTCAAACCTTGGTCCCTCGTGCTCTATTAATAAACTATGGAAACAGAATATTTCTTAGGCAGAGATTAATTTTATTCCAAAAAAATAATCTTTAAATATAACTAGTCTTTTGAAGAATCTTGTATTAACACACAAGTAGAGAGGCAATCTTTCTCAATACTTTTGAGGTGTCAAGTTATCAACGTTCCAATTTAGCATCATTAATGTATGTAATTTAGTTTAATACAAATTATCTTTATGGATTAAAAAGTTGCATCAAAGTTTCACTACATTTGAATGACATAAAGTGACTAATGTGGTGAAATAAAATATGAACAGGAAAAAAAACTGCTATCTTACTGATTAACTTGCGAAACAAGTATTGTACTCACACTGAGAATAGCATCTCCAACAAATATCTCTCCAGTATTATCGGCTGTAAGTTGAAACACCAGTTATTAAGAATAAATTTTCTTGAGCAGATTAGAAAACAGCAGAAACATAATAAATTCACAAATGATACATAGAGGTTTCAAACACACACACACACACAAAAAAAAAAAAAAAAAGTTGCAAATACTTTAACTAGCTAATTTTTCAATTTTTTAAAATATGTTGCAACTTTATAAAATAAATTGCAAACTTCCATTATGATCAAGATTTTTTTCTTACATATAAACTGTTCAATAATCTAGCAAGTAAGTTATGAAGTGTCTCACATATTATATAAAAATATGTTTGATTTATGCATTTAAAAACAATAATTGTCTTTTTTTACTGAAATTGTAATATTATAAAGATGATAGACAGCCAAGGCTTGACAAATCGGGGGAAAAAATATTTAGGCACCAGCAAAAATTTCTGGGGAGCTAGTCATGGTTTATTGGTAAAGAAAAATAGTCCTGATTTTTTTTTCAACTTTTCTAAGACTTGACAGTTTCCCCCAGCATTTAAAGACATAATGTAATAAAATCAGGAAATGTGCAAAATTTCCTGATTTTATTACATGCATAAAGAAAGAGCAAAATTAATTTGCAGCGGAAAATCATAGCAGACAAAACTTAAAGCAAGTGAGCCTGTGTGGATACACTTCAGTTTTTTCAATTTACATACCAATAGGTATTTACAAAACACAATCATTTCAATATTATATAACCAAAATCTGACACACAGTTCTTGTACACCAATCTATGCCATATCTCTTTCTGTTACTTCAGCATCTTATCTGAAATTAGTTTCAAAACTGAGTGGATGCAAGATATACTTTGGTATTGGCTGTGCTAAGAACTGTTCAGTATAAAGTTTGATGCAAATTACAAAGTAATTTTTTTACTATTTTTCTATATACTTGTAGAACGATGGGGGTTTGGAGTTCAGAGTGATCGTCACTCCGAACTATTGTTTTTGTTTGAATTTCAGCTAGAGAATGAATCTTCTAATGAAATGATGCACTTTGCAACAAAAGATGACCATAGAGTAGCAATCACAGTTATGTGACAAGAGTCAAGGACATGTCTTTTGCTCCAGTTAATACAAGGTGTCATCAAAAATTCTCTCTTTAGCAAGAATACCTGACTCTTTAGAGAGAGGGATCACCCAATCTCGTTATTTTTCACCTTCTTGCCTTTAGAACAGAGTACATTTATCCCAGCATTTTTACCACTGGTCGAAGGTCTTTTGATGAAATGGGTGACCCTTGCTATCCTCCTTTGTTGACTGACTGAAGATCACAGCATGGGCATAAGTGGCACAGTGGTAAGATGCTCACTTTACATTATGAAGGTTACCATCAAGGTCCACAGATTCAAACCCAGACAAGAACATTAAAAACAAGTTCTTTACCTACTGAGCTTGAGGCGACCAGCAATAGATGACCCACCTTCATTTCCCACCCAACTCCACTGGTTGGAAATTGCCATATGGCAATATATGGCACTGGAGTTGGTGTGCGGTAAAGTAGTAGCATATAATCATGCTTTTTCAGCTTGTTAGATGCTATGTCTTAATTTGCCATTGTGAAGTTGAACTGATGAATCATGAGAATTATTTATACATCTAGAAGGATGTGATTCGACAAGAAGTGATGAGTTATCTAACTGGTTATTTGTTCATTTCGTTACTGGCCATGGACTTGAAAAAGTTAGATGCTTATCAGAGTGATGATTCGCTTAATGCTGAGCCTCATGATATTTCTCCCTCTGATTGCAGTAATTTCAATGTACTCTCTCCAAATTTGGAAAAAATCTATTTTATTCTAAATCTGCTTCAAACTGTAAGCCTTAATTTAACTAGCCCACAAAACAATCATGTTGTGACAAAACCAATCAAATATGCAACATACTGCAGACATAATAATTTATAATATTTTTAGATGAATATATATTGAATGTATGAATAAATTAATAACTTTTTAATAATTTTATCATGTGTATATGGTGTGGAAATTCTTGCTATTATTGAAAATTTAAGAAAACTGACATCTCAGCTGAGATATACAGGAAAAGTTGTTTTTCAGTAGAACAACCCCTTCATTCCACAGAAAACTGATGTTATATTGGGAGGTTTGTTGTATTGAATGTTTAGAAAAAATTAGCTTCTCAACAGAATTCCATATTTGGTCAAAATAAAAAATATACCATTCATTTTCTTATAATGTAAACAGTCGCAATGAAATTGCATCAGGTTAGAAATAATGATAAAATTGTAATAAATTGCATGTAATAATTAATTGCATGCGGCTGATCTATGTATCGAATTCTCCAATATCAAAAGTCAAGGTCAAACACAATTTAAGCACATGAAAAATACAAGAGGTTCGGAATATTTCTTTACAAAAACAGGTGGTAGAGCGAGCTGAGTTCCAACATTGCAAGAGACTGAATGGTCTTTTTCTAGGTCATTATGATGGATGAAAAATAACACAGGTTGAATAAAAAAAAATAGGACATATCCTATCTGTCATTATAATGCAATGGTCACAATAAACTCATTATAGTCAATGTATAATAACCATTGACCATCGTAAGCAGAGCATATTACACTCTTGAGATATAAACCACAAATAAATCAAATTCCAATTTATTCGTGGATAATTCAAAAACTTTGTGGATTTATTTAGAAAAAAATTCAATCAAGAAATATCTACTCACCAGCCTGATCTTTGAAGACTCTTGATACCAAAATAGGAAGTTTGTTCTCAGCACCACCCTAAATAATAACAGGAAACATTAGAATGTGAATGAATTTCAGTGAATCTACTTGTGAAAGTGAAGAAGCAGTTAGAACACGAGTAGCAAAATACAAGCAATTGTATTGTAATCTAAAGGATTTGTCTATTTCTGAAAAAAAGGAGCATATTTATTTACTTTACCTTTGAGTTCTTTACAAACAGTATTAGCGTATTGATCACACAATACAATAAGTCCACTTTATGGCCCACAAGTGGTAGTCGTCCCAAATATTTGGCCTACAAACTGAAAAGCCTGTGCACCATTATTCCTAACCATTGAGGCCAAAATGTACATAACCACTGCACTGTTATCTTTGTTCAGCTCATAGTGAAGAAAAAAAACTAACAAGAGTTTAATTTAGGAAAACTCATAACCAATACAAAGGCAGTAATGAGGGCTGCTGGAGCCTAAAGCTGATCAACAACCCAATATTATTCAATCGGCACCTAATTGGGCCGATATTGGGTACTGGACATAAGAATTTCTTACAATTGAAAGGTTAGGCTGAATAACAGTCTATATGTTTTTTTAACTTCAAATATTGATATTAACAGGGTAATATCTGAAAAACAAGAACCAATAAAAGTGTGGTGTATCTAGTGCATCCCAGAAACATCCAATGCAGACAGATCCAGTGGTGCCAGGAAGAAGCATAAAAAAGAGATACAAATCTGGCAACACTAGTAGTTGAACACTCTAGCCGAACCACACGGTTCTGAAAGGATGTTCTTCCATCTCTTCATTTCTCTTAAAAATATGCAATCGTTCTTATAACTATATTTAATTAAAAATGTTACAGTAGTTATTAAAAAAAGGATGGGTCTAGTTCTTCCGACACAACGAAACACAATAAAACTTTTTCATGGTCATATTAGTGTTCAGCAGGCCAAAACCATTCAGAATTTCATGTTTCATACTGATTCATCATCATTAAGTCGAAACCACTGGAGTTATGAATATAAAATTTGGTCAGTAGTTTTATTTTGTGATGTAAAGTTTTTTTTTACAAAGTTCGACTCCTAGAGGTGTCATAAGAGGGTTCAATGGTTACATAGAGAAATCACGCCTAACTGAAACTAGTGAAGCCATATTTATAAAATTTGGTCAGTAGTCTTATTTCATGACATAAATACTCACTCCAAGGAGGTTTTTCAAAATTCAACCATTAAGGAGGGTCATAAGACGGTTGAAATGCTATGTAGAGAAATCATGCCAAGTGAAAATCGCTGAAACTATAAATTTTAAATTTGGTAAGTACCTCAATTTTATGATGCAAAGACTCGCTAAGAATGGATTTCTCAAAATTCACTCACTAAAGGGGGTCTCAAGGAAGAATTTTCAGATTACCAAATTCATGTGAGTGAAGCTACAGATAACAGCTAGTTCAGCACATGAGAATATTATTAAAAACTGGATGAATATAATTTTTCCAGAACATATTTGAAATAAAGTTAATATGCTCACCTTTATACTAAGGCCGAGTCCACCCACTTTTTGTCGAATGATTTTAACTTTTCTCTCCTGTAAAAGTATATAATAGGTTACTTAGTTCAATATAAATAAAATGAACAAACATGGATATGAAAAAAAATTTCAGAAATTTTCATTTCATGAAATTTCATTGACATTGTAATTTTAGAAATAAATTTGATTCTCCCATATTTTTCTTATTATTAAATATATATCAAAAATATTTATGCGAATAGACTAAATTATCTATATATATGAAAATTGATTTTCTGTGTGTGTTCTCTATACAAATCTACAATTTTAGATCAATCGTCACCAAATTTTGCAAAAATGGGACCCGACTTGAATGATAGGCTACTTTAAAAGTTTGTCAGAGCAGGGAAAACGGGAGAAAAAAAACTGTCAGACAACAATGGTTTCTCTGCCTCAACAATCACTTTCAGAAAGTTTACTTTGGTTTCTTAGCAATGCGTTTCAGACATGTATATGCCTTCAAAATGATTAGCTATTTCTTTAATGCTGCCAGTATTATGCATGATAGTTAATATACCTTTGTCACTTTTTCAATCCTCCCAGCATTTGAAGAAAACCCGGGCAGTGCCAGGTATTATAATTAGTACTCGCTTCGGCAGTACATATACTAAAATTGGAACGATAGAGGTATTATATGACATGAGGTATTATAGCTAGTTCAATATAAGAAGCAAACGGATTAAGCATCTTCTCATATTAGCCATTACTTGCAGAACTTATAAAAGAATAAAAATCTGGATAACACTGCGTAACATTTCAAAGTTTGAATCAATATCAGGGCTCCCATTCAAAAAATTAGAAAAGTAGGACAAGTGGGGGGGGGGGTACCCCCAAGGCAACATAATCATAGCCTTATGAAAAAGAAAAACTCAAACATTTATTTATTTCAGTTTCAAAAAAAAATTTTGATTTAATTTTTTTTTCATAGCAATAATTCAGTATCCTGTAAGATTAACTTAAGCCGAAGCAAAATGGGAGAAATGACTTCAAAACAAAAACAATTTTGGGCCAAAACAGCCTTTTACTAGCAACCACATATAACTCTTTTCCTGCCTCCCCTCACAATATAGTGCAGTGATACCTCAGCTAATGAACGCCTGAGTTTATGAATTTTTCGGCTAACAAACATTTTCGTTAATATGGATGCACATGCTAATGAAAAATAGCTGCATCGCAAGCCGAACTTCAGCGTGAATCATCACATCAGAATTAATCTCACTGGAGTGAAACTAACTTATACCCAAAATATTTTTCCAGATGTACCTACACTTCTTTCTGAATTTTTGGAAACATTTCATGTGAAATGAAAGAATATGGCTAGTAGAAAATGCACTGAAAAAAAGAGCCTATGCTTTCAGAGTGCCATTTCTTTCAATGCAAGACTTAGCATCGAACTGAACAGTCTGACCATTCTGGGAGCTTATTTTTTATATCTTCATGTATCAGACACAGAAATGAGCTGACAAAATCCCAAATGGATGGGGCACCTACAAACTGGACTGGGTTGTATAAACACCAGCTGGTTTTGGTTGAGTGTGTGTGTACATTAGTGTAAAATAAAAAGATACTTGATATGTCTCTTCTTCCTGTAGATTCTGATCTATCTAATTTTGAAGCTGTTCATCTTAGCTTTCAGTTTTTTATATAGCATTCCTCTGTGTTTTAAAAAACTTATTTTGAGCTGAACTTGGAAAGAATCAAATGATTTTCCACAGAAACTTATGAGAAATAGTGTTTCGGCTTACAAAGATTTCAGCTAACGAGCATAATTCTGGAACACGATTCCTGCATTTAGCCAATGGCAATTCATTTATTAGGACCCTTAACTTAATGTGAGAGATTTGACATCATCATGGTTCTCAGCTCCATCACCTCTGAAATATTTTTAAAGCCTCCCCCTAATTTTGCTGAAGAGGTCAGAGGCGAGTGTGCTACAAGTACCTGAGTATCAACAGATGAGTCACCCAGTGGATCTGACTTTGGACGAGGTGCTGGAGACAAGTCTATAGGCACCATTTCTTCCCGTTGAAGAACCAGCGTGTTGCAACTCAATTGGAGACGCATAGGTTGTGGACGACTCTTACCATCGCTTACCATTACCATTCCGACTTTCACTGGCTATTTAAAAAAAATACACAGCAATTAGCACAACGTCATTGGCAGCTTAGTGAATGTATTAAGACACAATTATGATTTAAGAGAAATATACAGAGTTATTGAGTAGTCAGGAAAATTAGCCTAGAACTGCCCTACAGTCAGAAAAACCATAAATATGTTTTTGCCTAGAAAGTGAAGGACTAGGTCAATGGGTGATGAAACAAGTGAAATACATAGTTTGGAAGCATGAGAGTGATCTAAAGAGCAAAGAACAAGTCAGTAAGTGACAAAAAAGAGTGACTTAGCGTGCCCCCAAGCATGTGAGTGAGCAATATATAAAGAGGAATCAGATCAGTGAGCAATTAATACAGTAGATAGAGTGAGGAACTAGTCCAGTGTAAGACCAAAACAGTGATCAAAAGAGTGTGCCAGTACATGAATGACCAAAAGATTGATCTAGAACAGTGTTTCCTGTATAGTGGGCAATGGAAAAGTCAAAGGGTGGGGAAGGGAGGCAGCAAAAGCTCAGGGTTTAGTACAACAAATACAGGAAACTGGCTAAGTGAGGAGATATCGATGTTTCAGGAAAGGAAAATTCATCTCTGCCCTTACTGGGATACGAACCCTGGTCTCTCGTTTGCCGGACGAGTACTCTACCAACATGAAGACAGATAGAATTTCCTCTTCTTGGAGTGTATGTATATGCTGAATGGCTACGTGCGAAGGATGGTGGCAACATTCTACTAATAGCTCGCAAATGACATCAGGGCCACCAGATGGCGGTACATGACGAAATACGTCACTCTCCATTGTTACTACAACAGCCACAAGATACAGGTCCTTGTGAGGGCAGAGATGAATTTCCTTTCCTGAAACATCGATATCTTCTCACTTAGCCAGTTTCCTGTATCTGTCGTATTAACAAGGGAGAGTGACGTCTCTCATCTGGGTTTAGTGTCTGATCCTATGGGCTGACTTGAGCTAGGGGCAGGGTTGGATAGTTTCTTCTGAAGTGGGAACAATTGCGGGAAAAACCATGGAAAAAACTAATTTTCCTTCAATACTTTGTCATATAAGTTAGAATTTATGCTTTAGATATAGCAATATTGTTTTTAAAACATATTTGATATTTCAAAACCAATGAGATGAAATAACAAGAATTAATTATGTGTACTTCAACTGAGCGATAATTAATGCACATTTTTTTCAGTTTCTTCTATTTCCTTCCATTTTCTTCCACTGTCACGGAAGAAACATTTTTTTGTGGAATAAACCCAACCCTGGCTAGGGATGGGGGGGGGGGGTTATTCCGAAACCCTGGCTAAGAAAAATGAGAAGAAAAATTTTTTGAAGAAGGGGTGATGGAACACACAAAAAAGTTTGAGGAACTATGACCGAGAGAGTTTTCAAAAAGTTGAGTGACCTAGAGGGGTAGGAATCTAGGTCTTTAAGTGACTAAAATAGCATAGAGCATGTGTGATCTAATGAGTGAGTGATCAAAAAAAGAGACCTAGAGAGCAAGATATTAGATTGGTGAGTGACTAAAAGAGTGGCATAGAACATGTCCAACCAAGAATGAGCAGGTGAGAGAGACTAAAAGAAAGATTTATGGAGCAAGTGACCAGATCAGTGACCGATCAAAAAAATGAAAGGCGAGAAAGAGGGGATAGGTCAGTAAGTGGCCAAAAGTGTGAGGCAGAACATGTGAAAGCATGCGAGTGCTTTAAAGAATGCAGTGATAAAAAAGAATGATCTAGGGACCAAGGGACTAGGTCAGCAAGCAACCTAGAGCGCCCAGTCAGCAAGTGATAAAAAAATGTCCAAGAAAGTCTGCGAACATGAAGTGACAAAATGAGTGATTAAGAGACAGAGGCACATCCCAAATCGTAGGCGCAGACACAGCACAATGTTGGGAAGGGCAAATTACATATAAGTTCTTTGAATAATCCCATATTTTACAGGAAGGACAAATTTTCCCATATTATTAGGCTCTTCAGAGAGACAACAAAACCCCCTCCTGGATTGGCGCATGAGCAAAGGAAGACCTCTTCAGTTGTAAACAGAGCAGATAAAAATATCTTCATCTTTGAATGAAGTGAAGACAGAAATCCTCAGCTGTGAATGATGCCAATCTTCAGCTTTGGACGTGGGATAAAGAATGTTCATGACCCCGAGTACAAGGGGAAGAGGCTCAACGGGCCATGCCTGAGTGAGCCTATGCACTAACACAGCACTAGGGACATGCAAATTTACACGTATTATTGGGCTCTTGGGAGAGGCAATCACTCTACCATCTGGGGGGGGGGGAGAGAGCTAAGAGGACCTTAGCCACAAATTTAAGGGACTAGCGGTCAAGAAAGTTAGACAAGAATGGGAGACAGGGCTGTCTTAAGAGCATCACGGGCCAAGTGATTTTTTTTTTAGGCCCTACCTGGCGAATCCTCAAAAAATTCAACTACTTCTCTTTTTTTTTTGAGGCCCCTATTCTCACGAGGCCCGGGTGGACCCATGCGTTAAGAAGGCACTGATGAGGGAAGGGCGGCAAAACCATAAATCCCGCCCCTGGAAATAGGTTTCCCATACCTGAGTCATCATATAATGCGCCTCCGACCCGCCTCAGCTATTCTCCAGCGATTCTGGACGAGACCATCATTTTTCTTTCAGAGATGAATCTGAAAAGCACCTTCGACGCGAATATCAATCAGCCACATACAGCCAACACCAACGGAACTACTCGTAGGAGCTCCACCCTCAACAAAGTCCTTGAATGCGGAGAAAAACATTGATAAAGCGGCGGCGGATTCAGTCCGTTATTTGGCGATCTCTGTCTTCAATTCAGAAACACCTCACCATCTTAGTAGTCAAGTTAACGAGTGTATTCAAATTAGTATGCAAACCATCCTAAAGCCGCATCATAAACACACAAGCCAGCGTACAGGGGGTAAACATTGCTGCATTCGCTATGAAGAGTTTTCTGATGAGGCTTCTGAGCTGAGAGGATTTTCCATTGTTTCTGATTTAGTTTCAGTTTCGGAAGCGTGACCGGATCATGCAACTGAGAAACCGGGACAAATCCCGTTACAAAAACCGGAGCACAGTAGACTTATATTGACCATACGTCACGTATTTCCCGGGACAGTCCCGATTTTTTCTATTTTTTTGGCCGTCCCGACTTTTTTAGCGAGAGTGTCCCGGTTTTTACACTTGAATTTTTATTCTTTAATGAAGTCAAAGAATGAAATTATTTTCCCATTCATAAATTATATTATGATAATTACAATTATAAATAAGAATATTAATCTCTCACGTTTGGCTTGGTGAACGTTTTATTTCGTGGAATTCATTCAAATCCACTGCAATTTGCAGTAATTCTTTATTTCCTGCCATTTTGGTTTTTACGTAATTTCTCCAATATTTGGCAACTTTGTTTACTTTCGCCGTCATTTTTGGCGATAATTGGCGATGTCCCGCATTTGGAATCCCAATTTCCCGTATTTCGTTCGAGGAAATATGGTTAGCTTAAGTAGACTCGATAATCCAACGACTTTAAGGCGGATTTTTTTTAAAGCATAGATAGAGGAGAAAACATGTCACAGTATCAAGAGAACAGGAATTTTTTTGAATTTGTGCCGAGCTGAACTCGGAAAGAAAAGTCATCTTGTCTCTTCCGTGATTCGAACCCAGGCTCTCTTACATTCGGGGAAAGCATGCTACCATCTACACCACACAAGACACGACCCTGCCTTCCTTATTTCTACATACTGTGGTGTGAGGCGCTGGAGTAGAGGCAATAGTAGCTTTTTCTCTTAAGTTCAGCAAATGGCCTCAAAATAATGAACTAATGAATAAAGTTCGGATGAAATTTGAATAATATATGAAAAAAAATTGAATAAATAATGAAATAATGAATAAATATTTGGGTAATTTTTAATATTTTTCAATTCAAAAGAAACTTATGACGTCAACTCATTTACGCTATTATATATCACGTCATTTCATGACCTTCATTTATTCAATAAATTACTTTGAAATGACGTGATTTTCGACTGACGTCATACAGATCAAATGATCAAATTTTTACGTCATATTAGACGTCAGGCCACCAACCACTTGGACAGAAATATTTTTATTATAGCTTTTTCTCTTAGCCCAATATATCAAGGAAATAGACATTTTCTGTATTTTATGCTGAGAGGTGGACTCTTTTTCTTTCTTTCAAACCGAGCACAACTCAGGTCTATCACCATCTATAGGCGATTTACTACCTAGTGAGTTGTGCAACTGTGTGTGTGTACCTAACAGTCTGAGTGCGCATGTAACGTCGTGTTTGATTTTTCAGTGCTGCTATCTATATTTCAGAAGTGAAGTGAGTGATGTGTTATGATTGAATTACATTTGCACTGTTTGTAGGTCTGTTGCTCTCTGTGGCGAGACTTTTTAATTGAGAAGAAGCCTTGAAGTTGGGAACCACAGAAAACCAACTTCAGCCGACCACCACTGTGAGGTTCGAACCCGGGATCTCGCGACGCGAGTCCGAGGCTTAGTTGAAGTTTTGAAATCAAGAGTTATAATTAATTAATAAATCATGAAAATAATTTTGACTATCATATAATCAGTTACCTTCTGGACATAATTCCTTGACAAAAACTGGACATCTTTAAAAACCACGAAACAATGAAACAATGCCCCCTCCCCCAGCGTCAAAGGTCGAGTCGACTGATCTAACGTATATATGAAATGACATCATCATCATCGTGCCCCCCCCCCCCCAGACTTCCAAGTCAATCTCCGCCTATGTTATTGGCATAGGTTGGAAGGCGGAGATGGACATTCTCCCGGTCATTATACATGCCCTCAGTGATTCCCCATTCCGTTCGAGCAACTTGTATCCCCTTATGAAATGTGATACAGTTATGTTTCACACCTTTTTTTTTTGGACAATACTGTATAGATTTTTTTTATATGTAATATAGTTGAAAATTAAAATTTTTTTTTTTCTTTTGAAATTGAAAATCTTTCTTCTAATTTCCCAGATATCAGAAAATTCCTTAAAAATACGGGACGAGATTCCCCTATTTCATATAAACTGAACGTCTGGCAACCTTATCAATTTTCATCATTGTATTACTTTGAAAAGATTGCAGAAATTTATGGGAAAAAATACGGACAATTGGGACAGTACCTATGCTGCCATCTTGCTATTGACCAAACCAGTTCTCAGAAGTATCAATAGATGGAAGCATGGGGTCTAATGCCATCAGAAAATCGTATTAGAAAATAGTTTGATTTTTTAATTTGAAATGTTAAAAATCAACATTCCGAGGTAGAGAGTTTCTCTTCGAGAAATAGAATTTTGCGTAGGGAAAGGAAAAACAACGTTAAAAATGGCGAAAATTTGACAAACTTCATGTGAATTTTGCAACATTATACAGCATTCAATTTGTATTTCCAAATTGCACAATCAGTATTCAATTACACTATATGCAAATATTCTAAAATACGTTTGAATTTTCTTTTTCAATTCAATTTTCATTCACATATATTATTGTAAAGTAAATCTATATAGATTGTAAATCTAAAGTAAGTTTATATAGATTGATGCATATTTTTGCGATTTGAGCCATTTATAGTAGCCTACTAGAGGTGCTAAATGGGGCCCTAATCTTTCTCAGTTTGCTCCAGAGGATGAAGTAAGCGTTTGTACATCTTAAGCCAGGGGTCTCAAACTGTAGGCTGTGGTGCCCTATTGTGCCACCAACCCTTGTAAGGGGCGCCGCGGATAGGGTAAGCGTTGATTAGGGTAAGGGGGGGGGGAGTTTGAACCCCCCCCGCATTAAGCATTATTTAGGCAGGGTTTACATTGGCGTTATACGGCAAGCATGCAGCTCTATGCGGATTGGCCAAAAACCTGAATTTCCAGTTCTTTGACCGATCCGCGTCGGGCTCTACATCGCTTGTCGTATCGCACCAGTGTGAATATAACAAATGCCTTACCAGCGGTTCTCAACCGGGGCTCCGTGTGCACTTCCCAAGGGTTCCGCAACCACTCGAGATTAATAAAATAAATCAATAAATTTGATAAATAAACAAAAAAAAAAAGAGACCTAAAGGGTATCGCCATATAAATAATATACTAAAAAGGGCTCCTCGAGTTAAACAGGGCTCCGACATAGAAATTATTCACTGAAAAGGGCTCCGCGAGTAAGAAAAGGTTGAGAACCGCTGAAGTTTTTCTTAGGGGCCGTTCAGATATTACGTAAGCAAATTTTTAGCCATTTTTTGACCCCCCCCCCCTTGTCAGCAAAATTTCATCAGCTCTGAATCCTAACTCATATTTTCATAAAGGGTGGTTGATGACGTAAGCATTATCCAAACCCACCCTCCCCCCCCTTGTCATCAAATCGAGAACCCCCTCCCCCTCCATCGATGATGACGTAATACTTGAACGGCCCCTTACATATATGAAACTAAGTTTTAATCAAACTTGGCTAAAATAGAAGATGGGTAGAAGGTGTTCTCCTCCTCCCCATCCGTTGACAAACATTTCCGTACTCAATGTCGTGATCAGTCCGTCGTATTTGCTGTGATCCATGGATCTGCGAATATTCCACACTTTGAAACACGAAAAAGTTTTTTTTCGTCGGCCCCAGGAGAGACAGGAGCTCGACCCTTGCGCAACTAGCATTTAGTCCCAATATATGTCCCGGTTTTTTAAAATAAAAATGTCAGAGTTTTGGAAAACGAAAAGAATTTCAGAAAAAAATATATTTTCATTTCGACAAATTGCTGGTCTCGGAGTAAGAATAATTTTTCTACCTATATATCATTCTATGCCTGTTGATAGAATAACTACGATCAAATAAAAATTATCAATTGAGACCAGCAATTTGTCAACGATTGGGTGATCAAGAAAATTATACTAGAATGGGAAAAGGGCGGTCTGATTCCACCGAAGACAAAATTGCAAACCAAGAATAGCCGAGCATTTATAGCAAGTTTATGAAAGATAACTTTACTACAGGAATCTTATAACATCAGTCGATGTATTGCAACAAAAAGTCAAAATGACTGAACATTCTTCATGTACAATCCCGATATTATACACTTTTCCGTACATTTACGAAACATGAAATAAACACACTTCAAACGATACGCACACATAAAAAAGCAGCAACAAAACAAAAACCAACTGCATAATCAGAGCGTAGTGCACAAGAGACACTTTGGATTAGGCTCTTGAGGCTCAGCCGGATTCACCACAACTATGGGTACCATTCTGGTCCTCTGATTATGGATGAACCTGACCAGGTTCTGGAACGGGCTCCTCCGTTTCGGTTCTTTGTCGTGTACGAAGAAAATCGTCAACAAGCCGTTGACTTCATCGAAAAGGGCGGCGGTTTCCTCTACGGAAATCGAGGCGCTGTAATAGACCTTCATGCTGGACTGGAGATACCAACTGTTCTTGCCCATGATGGAACTCTGACATTTGCCTTCGATGATGGTTGAGTTCTGGCAGACTTTGATGCTGAGCTCGTCGGACTTGAACCGCTTGATGAGGAACCTCCTGGAATAAATTCGTTCTTTGATAGACTTGCTTCCGAGTTGAACCAATAACTCCGGGAGAGGGCATCTGGACACGCTCTTATTTTTCTCATCTTCGTATATTCCGTAATCATTTCGATTGGCCATGGCAGAGAGCTATTATCGGGCTTTCAGACGCGAAAAGGATCGAACACGAACTCGGATCGAAACACCTTAAAGACGTAGAAACGAGATTTATGACGATTATCGAATGGCTAATCTTCGCGGCCGAGTTTTCAAATGCAACGAAATCCGCGAGGTAATTCAAATGATATTAAGGAAAGCCTTTTGAATGGCTTGAACCATTGTATATTAATATCATCAGGTAACGCCGATAAAACAGTATCACGTCATTTACTATGGCATCTTCAGTCATATTTTGACATAGAGGGCGTTCGAAACATTCTCGGATGCGGGTAAATTATTGGAAGGAAACTAAAGTCTGTGTAAAAGTAACTTGTTTGAACCTTTAATCGCTCACGCTAGATGGCATCGCAGTGATCATTGGTTTTTACATTATGCCAATTAGCGAAATCTCTGTAAGAAGTTTGGCGAGTTTCATAATACCCATAATTCCTCAAGAATTATAGCTATGGTAACCCTAATAAGACGTGGAGCGATGATATTCCCTAAATTATTAATTTTTGATCATGCCACACACTGAAACTAACTTTAATTGTTATATATAATTACCTTTCATCAATTTTATGATAAATAATCTTTTATTGAAGTGATGAATTTAAACTAAAGGTAATATGAGCGTTTTAATCTGGCTACATATTCTTCCACCGGGGCGCCATGTTTGCTCTTTTGTTGACATCTGGAATTCGGACGCCCTTGACCACCTGTGCGGCTTTGACGAATCAAATACTTGAATTTCGCTGTATTTGATGGTATTTATAACCACGACAAGGATTGGCCAGACTGTGACGTCACTTGATTAATATGAATAACATTAATTTATTACATAATAATATTAATTATTATTTAATGAAATAAATATTCTAAAAAACCAGTATAAAGGTCATTATACTGATTATAAAGATTATTTTATCCTTACTGGATTACAGAACTCTTGGTGCTGTTGGAACAAAGTCAATAGTTACCCAGGGCGACCGAGCGGGAAGCGGATATATCCGCGGCGCAAGCGAAGCGCGCCGCGTTACTTGTTGGTAGATTTTCTTGCTAAAGGGGTTTTCTACAGGTATCATGGTCATTTTATCAAGAATGACCATCTTGCTGAACCAATCAAGCAAGAAAATGGACCAACAAGTAACGCGGCGCGCTTCGCTTGCGCCGCGGATATATCCGCTTCCCGCTCGCTCCCTCGCCGCAGCCTGCTGCGGTGACCCGCCCTTCGGGCGTGGGGGTCGCGGGGCACAGCTCCCTCGCTACACTCGGTCGCCCTGGGTAACTATTGACTTTGTTCCAACAGCACCAAGAGATCTGTAATTCAGTAAGGATAAAACCCGACGAAAGGAATGTACCGACAGTCCAATGAAGTAATTAATAACTATAATAACTTATAATTACTGACTATATAAATATAACACAGGTTATATACATCAAAATAATAATTGTTATAATAATATTACTTAGTTTTATTATATTAATTTGTATTTCTTATTATTATAGTATAAATTATTAATTACAATTGTTAATAATAACATTTATAATTATTATTAATTATCTGACATAATAAATCAATTTCAATTCATTAGTTCTCATTTAATTGTAAAATCGACCTTTTCTGCATATTCGTGACGTCACAAGATGCTATGACGTCACATAGAGCTGTTCTAACACAGCTACCACATATAAGCAAGTATCACACATTGGCGAGAAAAAAAATTTGCCAAGTTGGCACGAAACCCGATTACGGAAATATAGCCAATATTTCATATCTTCAAAAAGGGGTGGTTGATGACGTAAGCAACCGTCAAACACCCCCCCCCTTTTCATCAGAAGTCCCCCCTCCCCCCTCGATGCTGACGTAATACTTTAATGACCCCTAAGGGTCACAAAATATAGCTAGTTAAAACGAACCCCCCCCCCCCCCCACACACACACACCATTGTTATGTTGAAAACGGACGTTACTTTGGAAGGGCGTTATATCGAAAAGTTATTCGTTACATGAAAACATCCGAGACTTTTCCTACCGGTCGCTGTAATGGAAGGGTGGAATCATTATAACGAGCACCTACTGTATTAGGGATTAAAATACATTGATTACGTTATAAGTCTAAGCCTTGCAGCGGCAATCCCGAAATATCTCGTATTCTTAAAACCCTCTCATTTCGGCACAATTTGAATCCCAGATAGTTTTGTACAGATAGCTTTGCCTGATAACCCCTCCATCCTGTCAATCAACTGCCAGTGGGTGGAGTCAGATTTTGTTCAAAGTCTGATAACATTCTTTCTTCCCCCCCTTCTGTTTCCTTTCTCTTCGAGGTAGTATACAGTCATACTTAGACCACAAATAACAGATTTTTTCCCTCTCTTCATTGTTTTTTCTTATTATTTTGCGTTTAGGGGAAAGAATTTATCAGCTCACGCAATCTGGAAAAATAATATTTTTCTTGAAAATAGGTGGAATTTTTTGAAGGTTTAGTGATTTACACTGTGGCAGTTATAATGCTGATCAGGAAAATTAGAAACAACCGCTTAAATGGTTAACTACAGGGTAGTCATGAAATAACTTCGCCGATGTATGAGCCCCTAGTTGCCACGAAAACAATCGAATACGAATGAAATTCGGGATATGGGTGTTTTAAAGCATGAGTTTCCAACTGGTGTTCCACGGCACCCTGGGGCTCCGTGATAGCTTTTTTTTGGGGTTGCACATAATCAAACGCCAGAGGAATCTTAAAAATCTGGAAATCCGGATAGCTCTCAAAGAAGAAAACACTCTTGTTACAAATACTCGCTAAGCTACAGGCTACTCTCTTGGATGACTAAACAACTTAGAGTGAATAGTAGCATTACATTTTTTCCCTCATCGAGTTTCTGAACCAGAAGCTTCAAAAGTGCATGAATATCATTTTTTGTCTCATCAGAAAATTATACGTTGTAAAAATTATTTTTTTTTTGGGAGTTTTTTATCCACTAGACGTGAGGATTCTTGAAATGTGGAATTTACGTGCACTCTACAGGGCCCCCAGGGCCACCTTAACACATGAGTGTCACCTGGGCAAGGCACGGGGACCTCATTTACATAGAGGCTTCCAGGATAAGATCTATAGAATAATAATTTATGACAGTAAATTAAGAGGTAGTGCCTAGGATCTCTCTCATTTTGACCGGGGGGGGGGGAAATGCTGTAGGACAGCATTTTTTTTTCGGATAAATATTCAAAAATTTTTTTGAGTACCTTAGAACAGCCTTGATTATCAACAAGGGGACAGCCTTATAGCTATCAAGGGTTCGGTGAGAAGTTTTACGTTGGAAACCTCGAACCTAGAGAGTGTAGAAGCATGTGAGTGACCAAAAGAATACCTGGTGAACGAGGGACAAAAAAAAAACCAGTGAACTAGAGCAGTGTTTCTCAACCTGGGGCCATATGGCCCCCTTGCGGTCCTGGAATATTTTTGGGGGGGGGCATGAGTGAAAATCAGATGAAAGGGGAGTCATGACATGTGGTTTGGGGGGCCCGCAGAGAGATATGAGGAAATCAAGTTTTCAAGTGAAATATGTTGGGGGAAAAAGTGTGACTAAACTTTGAGAGTCCAACAGAGCTGTCCGTGAAGCAGGAGCCATCTCAACCCATGTGGGCATGTGGTTGGGGTGTTCATGGAGGCTCTTCATAGTCACACGGTATTTTTGAGTGTAAATATGTAAGTTGTTTCGATTACGTAAAGGGGCACCCCAGAATATCATTTTGCCCTGGGAACCATGATTGTGAGACGGCCATGCATAGAACCCCCAAAAGATGGAAGTTTACTGAACTTCAATCTACTGTAAGATGCAGATCCATAATGATGTGTCGGTAGGGGCGATTTATTGTGTAGGTCCGTTGGATCGTCCAGCATTTCGCACGGACCTATTATTCCCATATAATTTGTCCCTTAAGAAAGGTGGGAATCTCCCTTTTCCCCACTTTGATCTTATCTATAAAATTTTTGCTCATTATAAATTTAGTTTGGACTAAACTAAATTCACAGTAAATAGAATGTTTTTCATTCTTTCATGAGGGTGGAGGCCCTAGGTAAGACGAAGGGGCCACGAGAAGAAAATGTGGTTCAAAGTGGGCCATAAGATAAAAAAAGGTTGAGAACCACTGACCTAGAGGGTGCGAAAGCAAGTGAACGACCAATAGAGTGACTTAGACAAAGATAGTATATTTACTGTCAAGAGCAGATAATTCGTAGGAATGAGTAGTGAAGAAAACTAGACTAGAATGGGTAAAGAGAGGGCGGCAAAATCATAAATATGCCTTGCCCAGAGCAAACACATTACCGTCAGAACACACATTCCGGCATGTACCGATTCGTTAGAAATTCCGCAAAGGAATGCGTACGAGGTGCATGTGCGGTTAAGTAGCATTACGGAAATATAGCCATTTCAAAACGGGCTACACTTCAAACGCTTACAATTCAAAAAAAATCTTTTATAGCAAAGTACAAGCATCTACCGCAGGGGAATATAAAGGATTTAAATTTATTAGTCGTCAACTATTATGGAAATTTTGTTTCATATCAATGAAAATATATCTTGAATTCGAAAACAAAAATCCTATTTTAATTATTTCGTAAACAGGCGAATCCGAAAAACTTCGCTTTTTTTTTTTTAAATCTGTTTTTTAGTGCATTTTAATCTACAATAATTGTTTTCTTATCTTTTTTTTTTCTTGTAGATAACTCAAAGCGTAAACGTCTTTTGTTATTTCCTACTAATTTGACGAGAATGCTTCCAGGGAAAATTCATTTCTTAGAATTTAAGAGAGAGAAATTTGCATTTCATTCACGAAAGAGTAAACACGTTAGTAGTAGTACTTTGAAAACTGGGAAAAAAAAACCTACTTACAAAAATGCATTCCGGGAAAAAAATACATGAAAAAAAAAAAAAAAAACAATGTTAAAGGAAATGAAATGGTTTAGGTAGAGCGGAATGGAATTTAAGAGGCATGAATTATGCAGTGAGAATTTATGCACTATTCATACCCTGCAGTTTTTCAAATTTTTGGAAGAAACACGGAGAGAAAGGAAGCTTTTTTTTTCTCTACATTACAAAAAACTAGGGAAAAAAACACTTATTTTTTGTCTCTTAATGGTTGAACAAGAAAGAAATTTTTTTTTCCAGCTGGTTATAATTACCTATAATTAACTTCATCACTATTAATATCTTAATAACTAAATGTCTCGTTCGTTTAACCGTGAAAATCACTGAAACGAGCATCAGTGATTGTTTTTGGTTAAATTACAGAATTTTTGTGTAGTTTATTTTTATATTTTTTAACCTCTTGCTTGTTTTCGAAGAAACTTTAGACCAGTTGAAATATGGGGGAAGCACGAATACATTGTACCGCCATTAGTCAGTGTCCACTTTGGGGGTTTTTAGGACTTTTTCTTTTCAAATTCATAGAAAAATAATGAATTATACCGAAAAGACGCGAATGTAAACCTCTTTGTGTGCTCACACTTTCATTGAATATTTATACACATCTATGTATAAAAAGTCTTTCCGCACACATGCAACACGATGCTCACATAAATGTGTGTGCTTGAATTTTCGTGTTATCATCTTCGCGAAGGTTTTAGCAGCTGGCTGATGTGAAGATAAACCCAGGAATGTAAATTCAACTGGCCTTGTGAGGAAACGAAGCCATATCCTTTCTTTTGCCGGGTGAGCGTCCTAAACTACTAGACTATAAAGCCAACAATGAATCCTCATTCCTTAGAGCTCGTGTGCGCTGAACGGGGCCGTACATGGGCAGCTAGACCTGCCGCTGTGGTAGTTGAGTGGTCATAGTGACGGACTCGCAACGGGTATCGAACGGCACAGTGGTGGTCGGCTGAAGTTGGCTTTCTGTGGTTCCCGACTTCGAGGTGCGAATGCGAGCCGATCTCCCTGCCAAAAAGTTTCGACGCAGAGAGCAACCACCCTACAACGCTACAAATGTTTATTCATTACACTTGAAATACAGATGGCAGCACTAAAATTCACGCACACCACCATATACGTACTCACACTTCCGGCACAGCTTAGTCCGTAGTAAATTGCTCATGGCGATAGACCGTATTTGTGCTCTCTCAGAACAGACATTCCGACATGCACCGATTCATTACAAATTCCGCCAAGGAATGTGTACGAGGTGCATGTATGGTTAAGTAGATGTCGACGATTCCAGCGCACAATATCCGATTATGCGGGAACTAATTCAATTGCAATTTTACAACGTCAGTATAGCTTTTAATTGAAAACTGATGAAGGATCAATGTTAATAAAGGTTCTCGAATAAATCAGACATCAAGAATGCAATGAAAATTATATTTATTTGCAATGATCACAATACCTAAGAGATTTTTACTCTTCATCAGGATAGTTAGTTCCCTCTATTGGCTCAACAGGCAACAAAAGTAAAATAATTAAATGTACATATTGAAGGCAACTTACCTATCAGTACCTACCAGTTTGGAGGCTGGAATTATATATATAAAATAACATGTTCCGACTAATTCATCATCGCCGAGCCGAAACCGATGAAGCTATATTTATGAAATTTGCTCAATAGTTTTAAGTTTTATTTCAGAACGTACAGACTCACTAAGGGTTTTTTGAAATCTGACCTCTAAAGGGGTTCAAAAGGTAACAGAGAAATCACGAGCTGAAACCGCTGAAATTCATGAAATTCGGTCGGAAGTTTTATTTCATGACGTAAAGACTAACTAAGGGGTTTTACGAAATTCGATCCCTGGGAGGGGGTTCAAATATAACAGAAATAAATCTCTCCGAGCCGAAGTCACTGAAATTCACGAAATTTAGTCAGAGGTTTTATTTCATGACGTAAGGGGCCATTCAACTATTACGTAAGCAGATTTTCAGCCATTTTTGACCCCCTCCTCCCGTCAGCATCTTAAAATATTTTATATCTTCAAAAAGAGGTGGTTGATGACGTATATAAGCAACCATCAAACTCCCCCCCCCTTCTCATCAAAAGTCAGCAAATCCCAAAACCCCCTCCCCTCGATGCTGACGTAAACTTGAATGACCCCAAACAGCAACTAAGGATTCTTTCGAAATTGAACCCCTAAGGGGGTCATAAGTAGGGGGGGGGGGTCAAAATAACAGAAATCACGACGAGCCGAAACCGCTGAAATTCATGAAATTTATCAGAAGTTTTACTTCACGAAGCTGAAACTAAGAAGGGTTTTTTTAGAAATCCGACCTCTAGGGGGTTCGTGAGTTAGCATTCATGAAATTTGGTCAGATTTATTGCATGATGCAAAGACTAAGGGTTTTTTTCCGAATTCGACCCGGAAAGGTGTCATAAGAGTTCAAAATTACACAGAAAAACCACGCCGAGGCGAAACCGATGAAATTCGAGAAATTTATCAGAAGTTTTATTGCATGATGTATAGAAACCAACAAAGGTGTTTTTCAAAATTCGATCCTTAAGGGGGTTCAATAAGGGGAGGGTATCATGGAGAAATCACGCAGAGCCGAAACCACTGAAGCTATAAATGTGAAACTAGGTAAGTATTTTTTGTATGGTAATGTGTATGTAGACTTACCGTAGATTTTTCTCAAAATTCAACCCCTTGGGGGAGGTTCATAGGTTATTTAGAGCAATCATCACTGTCACGAAATCGCTGAAACCATAAATATGAAATTTAGTCAGCGTTATATTTTATAGTGTTGATACCCACTTAGACGGGATTTCTGAAAGTTCATCCCCACAACAGGGTCATGATCTGTTTAAATGTTGTATGGAGAGAGAGAGGAATCACCAAGTAATTTGCAATTTTCAGATTACCAAATCCACGCGAGCGAAGTCGAGGGTAAAACAGCTAGTCACTTATGATTCTGGAATGACATTCAATCGATATTCGATATAACGAACCCCTTCGTCGCATCGAAAACGGACGTTATATTTGGAGGGTCGTAATATCGAAAGTAAAACAGTTGTTTTGTGAACACATATAGGACTTATTCTACCGGTCGTAGGAATTGTCACTATAACGAGCTGTAATGGTCGTTATAACGAGATTCGATTATATTTATGATTCTGGAATCACAATGAATCTGCATTGGCATATTATGATTCTGTAATAACTTACAATGAATAAATAGTTATTTCAGTTGTGTAGGGTTCACTGAGACAGCTTCGAGAAATAGCCTTTACTTGCTTTGAAAAGTGGATCCAACGATAGGACCATTGCATACCATTTATAAGGCCGGGATTACTCTATAATGATTTTATCAAACTTTTATAGTGTAATACGGGCCTTCGGGGGGGGGGGGGTAATTTAAATAATTTCTTTCTGTACTATATTTCTTGTGATTTTTATGATTTTATTCTTAGTTCTCATGAAACGTACCTAGTACATAGTATTTATTTTCATTTTTATCACTAACTCGGTTATGTTTACATGACCCAAAACAACGCTTTCAGCACACACACAAGCACATGGAAATGTAAATACCGTCATTATGCATATTGCTGGGTTACTTTAAATGAGACACAACACACAATGAAAGTATGGAAAGGTGTTCTCTTTGTTTTCCTTCTTGAAAGGAAATCTGTGGTCCCGTAAGAGTAGTTTTCTGCTCTGTTGGGCTGTTCTCTTTTAATGCCCCATTGAGTTGGAGAACACAGGAGTTTCGTGTTGTTTTATATGCTCCGGACACACTTGCACGGATGCGCATAAATTTACTCGAGTGAGAATAAATCACTCTATCGACCTTTTCTTCCCACGAGAACAAAAGTTACATTTATATTCTGAATGCTTTTCATGAATTCAGTCTATAAGTGATTCTCGAGTCCCCCAAAAGGACTAAAATCGCTGAAATATCTTTGGTTTACTGTACTTTTATATATAATACGCAGTATATAATTTATACAGTCGAACTTGGTTAACTTGAAATCCAAAGTCACTGAAACTTTTCAACTTTTTTTACCAAAGTTTGAATTATCCAATTAATCTATCCTGGTTCTATAAAATGAACCTACTAATTGCAGCTTAGTTATCAAAATCAACATTCACATGGGATAATAGTTATCAATGATTAAAATTTTTCATTATAAATACCAAACTGTTTTCCAAATTTTAATATAATTTATCAATTATAATAACTGATCTTAGCCGATTAACTATTCTGGAATCAGCATCACTGCAAAATAATTTCTCGACCATCTTCAAAGCCTGATTAACGGAAACAGTTCATGACCATCCTTTATAAAACTGTTTCCCAAATTTTAACTTATTATTCATATGAAGAGCTTATTTTCAAAAGGGAACATTTCCCTACACACTTTTGCTAAGCTCACAGTACATTTAATGTACTATGTTTCTTGATTAACTCAAGTGAGTTATCCACATTTGAATTTTGAAAATGTTCCGTTTTTGAAAGAAAATCAGTGGAAATACCTTTTGTTTAAAATTTGATCTCGTCATGTCTGAAAAATTGTAAATTTCTACTACTTTTTCGTAAAAATCCACTTATAGTCAGGGATTCTTGAGCTATGGGTCATAACCCCAAACATGATTCGCAGGGGCTTTTGAGATGAAGCGTATGAACCCACTTACAATCCTGTTATAAATGCACTTATTGCGTCACTGGTTTCACTAATTTCGAAAAACAAACAGTCCTAGGGGTTGCGAAACTGATATTTTTGATTTTGGGTCAGGGCTGAAAAAGTATTAAGAACACCTGCCATAGTACTTGAGCTTATATCTAGGCCAGACCCCCCATAGCTACTATGAATATGACGCCCCAGCCATGTCCACATGAGACATGGTTAGGATGGCCCTGGTTCTATTGAGAACTCTGCCTGATTTTGAAAGAAGCCATATTTATTTTCTCACCATATTTCACTTGGAAGCTTTATTTCTTGACAGTTCTATGCGGCCACTTTCACCACTTGTCATGGATCTCCTTTCATCTGATTTTCACCGTGTCCCTACAGAATATCCCAAGACCTAAAGAGGGAGGGGGAGCAAATGACCCCAGGTTGAGAACCATCTTCACCATGGCCCAACCCACACGTTTAAAGGGCCACACGGGTAAGGGATAGAGCTCGGGTCTTTTTTTTTTTGTCTGGTCTAACAGAGTTTGAGAACCACTGCATAATCACTGATAAAAGTAAAAATTTTTTTAGCATTTATCAAATTTATCAACGATGCTTGTGACCGACGTCGGTAAATTTACCGACGACGTGTTATGCTAGTAAAAGGGATAAACATCAAATTTATGAACAACATTTTTCGTAAACATTTTTCAGCTTCCATTGCAATCGGATATAGCCAACACCTTCTAGAGCAGCACCTTCTGGTCTAGAAGGCGTTGATATAGCCCAGAGTTTCCCAAAGTAGGCAACATCGTCCCTGGTGGGTGATGAGACTCTTCGGGTAAGCGATACCAGCTTCAGACACGATTATGAGCTACCAGTGGACATAAGGGGACGATCGGGTGACTAGGGGAAAAAAATAAGTTTTCGAAAACTCGGGCACTTTTTCCAAGGGAGCCTTCATAAATATCCTCGCCGATGGGCAAAAAAAACTAAGAATATTGCGCATAGTAGTTGTACTTGTTTCATTTGTTAAGGAAACAAAACCACTCATAAAACCAGGTAATCTAAGAGCATGAACCCATCCGGGCCTGACCACCTAAATTTTGCAGCCAGTACGATAGGATGAGGTCTTTCGTAGGCCTCCTGGCTAGATTTTTCACGGATCCCTCTATATTAAATTTATTCTGTGAATAAATACAAAATGATGAGAATCGTAACTGCGAGTCCCACTATTGTGAGGGACCATACCTGGAGGTCTCATGTCCATAAGTGACCGCCACCTCATGAGATTTCGTACAATACAATAATGAAACAAATTTTGAAGATAAATGGTAAATACTGTATGTGCGCTCCTCTCCGAGACCGTCCATCCCTTTGGGAAAGAGTGCAAACCATCCCAAGATGGTCTCTCTGGGTGGTGTCAGCGGTCATGTCTGTCTGTATGTGGGCTGTTATTTCCTGATATGTATTGGTTTACCAGAACATTACTTTGCCTTAAGACCCCATGATATTGAGACTACCCTGAATAGAACTCTGACTAGAAAGTAGCTTAATAAATTCTAGCCCAGTGGTCTGGAGACCGATCTTATTTACAAAATTTTTGTTCAATATAAATTTACTGAAAAAAGCAATTCAATATTGCAATCAATTATAAATCAATATATAAATCAATTCAATACATCGAAAGGATTTCGCTTCTGGATGAGTGTTGGAAACCGTGGGTAGACAGGGAGCCACGAGAACAAAATATGGTCCAAAAGAGGGCCACAGGTAAAATTGAAATGGGATGAAACATTATTGCAAAAATTAGTCAACTTACGTGATCGGAGATTAGTATCATTGATGAAACGTACGATTATATTGAACAGCAGATACAAAACAAACGGGAAACAATTGAGGACCGATTAAATTTTAATTATTTACTATATATTTTATAATTATCTTATATATATTTTATAATTATCTTATATATATTTTATAATTATCTTATATATATTTTATTATCTTATATATATTTTATTAACTTACATATATTTTATTATTATCTTATATATATTGTATTATTTATAAGTATAATGTATCTATAAATAATCATTAGTTAAGGGGACTATTTATAATTTTTTTTGTATAAAATCGCGATAAAACTTCTGCATTAATTCTGCACTTGTAGCCTCAGCGCTTAAGCTTAATTCCATTATGCTAGGCGCCGTTTTATGGAAATACAGATATTTTTATTTTTTTGCTCCCTATCACAAACATTAGAAGGGAATAAAAACCGGGGATTTTGACTGGCCGTGTTTAAATAATTGGTAATTAGCATGAAAATCGAATCCTCATTTTTTAATGTACATTTAATAATTGATATTAAATGAAAAGTAGAGCAGGGGCAAAAAACTAACTCCAAAATGTTCCCGAAGACAACTGTTACGTTTAATGGACCTCGGAGTTCGGTTGCAGGGTCGCTGATATAGAAATTATGAGTAAATTCAGGGTTAGTGAGAATTTCTCGTTGTTTCAACTCGAAAATTATTTTTTCCATTTATAGTGACTTTATTTACACTTATTTTAGACTTTAGGTTTATCATTTTGATTTTGAAAAAAATAATTTAGAAAGAGATTATTGTGATGGGAGTCCCCATGAGGGAACTAACAAAAAAATCACGCAATCGCCTTCTATAAAAAAAGTGTTCTGCCTAGACTTGACTTGAGCGAAGGGTTTTATCTCTCTGTTGGAGCTCCTCCCATTCCGATTACGATTGAATTTCGCGGGGCTATCGGCTCCCATGACCATTCCCTGACTGGGAGAAAGTAAAATAAAAAACAAATAAATAATGTATTCGTAAAAAGGGGGAAAAAACACAGGAAAACACTACAAGAGGAAACAAAATGGAGACGCGATGATAATGGACTGAAACTGTGGAGCTCTTGAACACCAGACTTGCGTGCTGATGTCAAAATTATCGCTACAGCTGAGTCACCATCATCTATCGCAGAAGGCTTCCGCGCGAAGCTTGTGACGTCACTGAAGAAAGTCATGTTACCTATAGCTTTTGGATATAGTGAGTGAGGGAGTTAGTGAGCGAGTGAGGGAGTTAGTGAGCGAGTGAGTGATCGAGTGAGCAAGAGAGGGAGCGAGCGAGCGAGTGTATGAGTTACGGCCGTATTCACCAACACAGTATAAACTACAATCGCCGGTTAAACGATTAGCGATCGACACGGATTGGTTAAAATAATCAATTTAACCAATCCGTTTCGATCTTAAATGACCTGACCTGACCTGAATAAAACGTTTTTCGGCGGTTCCGCGGCACGTTCGCCGTTCTACCGCACTTAACAAGCGGGCCAATAGGGTGGCCTATAGGTTTAAAGAAAAATAAAAAAGGGGGGGAAGAAAAAATTTTGTCTGTGTGAATGTGTGTGTGTGATGGTGTGTGTAGGATGGTGTGTATGTCAAAATCGAGAAATTAGTCCATATTTCAGGGCCACTGCCCACATTTGGTCGGGCCAAATGCTTAACCACTTATTATATATGACGAGATTTTGATATTGTAGAAATTGTTACACCAGTTCATCCAAGGGGGGGGGGGGGGTGGAAATGTCGGGGAAAAAGGCCGTTTGATCTTATTCACGGCTAAAAAACCCCAGGCACCTTTATCATTGAGCGGTAAGAAATTGTTATATTGGTTTTTCTATAGAGAACATGGTACCAATATATTATGGTGTTCTCCCCAAAAGATATATTTTACCATAACAAATTTTATTTATGAGAGACTATGAACATTTTACTCCTTATATGAATATCTTTCAACACTTTGGCCAGTGATTCGAATAGGGCATACAGAGCGTGGTTACCTTGACCACAAAATAACCCTTATCTACGGGGAGTGCTAGTGTTCCATCTTAATCAACATTTACCACATGAAAACAAGTAAAAAGAACCAAATTACTACAAGTCACACATACACATTTATAATAGTTAAGATAATTAAATTTTAATTACTTTTCTTCCTCAATGAGATATTTTAACAATACAGCAGCATCATTTAAAATACTTCAGAACTGACATTGAGCAAATTCAAAAGTCTCTTATAGCAGCAATAAAATGCTTTTCCAACATCAACATTTAACAAATCTTTACTTTAAACAGCAAAACAAACATAATAAAATAATCACAAAAATGTGCATTGTCATAGCGATCATTAGCATTAAGACACATTAAAGAAATTTCGACTTAACTGAATAATTCAACAGGGGGAGTTTGATCTAACCTCAAAGAAATCATGATATTAACATAGCTGCCAAGTCTCCCGAATTTTTCGGGAATCTCCCGAATTTTAGCTTCATCGCTCGATCTCCCGAAAAGTTCTTAAATCTCCCGAATTTTTACGAAAATCACAAAAATCCCTAATTGTCCCTAAAAATTCCCTACTTCATTAAAAAAAATCCCCGCTTATGAAAACAATCCCTAAGGAATTTCTTGTGGGGCATGAAGCCTCTTTTTTTTCCCTTTCGAAATGACGTCACACGTCGTAAATGGGGAAATTCCCTTTTTAAAGAAGTTTTACAAACCCTCTGATGGTAACAAGAAAGTTGTTTGTCTTATCGTGCAGGGAAATGGCTTAGCAGCCAATAGTCCTGGATAATAATTGAAGATTATAGTGACGCGCATGTGGTCAAAATTTATTTTGTTGAAGTTACGTACGTGCGATATAACAAAGCATGAATAATGATAAGCAAAAACATATTTAATCAATTTTAAAGATATTTATTCCGATGAATTTCCTTTCATCAAACGTTCCAGAAGAGGGCCGACTTTTCCTTTTTGTACAAGTTGTGTTACGGACATAAACATCGGTCATGGAAAGACTGCCATCATCACTCATGAAATGAAAAAAAAACATCAAGCAAGTGTCACAAAAAGTCAGTGTTCTTCAAAAATTGACGGTGTTTTCCTTCATCTTCCGATGATTTTGGGGTCATTCGCGGAGAATGTTTGTTCCCAGCGTTTCTGATTGAACGCAATATTTATTTTTACATCATCGAAGTTTTGGCCTCCGATTTCACTTGTTTTTTGCGTAGGAATTTTATTCCCAAGGGTGTGTAAAATCCCTATTTTAATTTGACTTCAGTTTTTGAGTAGGGATTTTATTCCCTATGCTTTAACTTTTATGTTTGGAAAATCCCTATTTTATTTGGAAAAATCCCTATTGTATTTATTAGTGAGTGGTTTTAGCATAAAATACGGGTTTGCGCGAAAATCTCCCGAATTTTCATTTTCAAAAGTTGGCAGCTATGTATTAACAAAAACTTTCAAATTTTCGGATCACCGCCACAAACTCAAAAGAAATGGAGAATGAGAGAAAGAACAAAGAGGAAAAATATCTCACATACTCACAAATTCCGAGTGACTCGACGTTCTGCCACCCAGGGGTCAGTGTTCCTGCCACAGTTCTTGGATCTCGAATCAAGTTCTAGGGGCATCGGGAAACAGGCGGTCTATCCTAAATAGGACAAAACTCTCCGGATCCTTCTCAGGCTCTGCTCTGGACATGGTGACAGGCTTCAGGATTTGCCTCGGCAACAAAATGAAGAAACTACTGCGGTAGCAAACTGCAACATCTCGCGAGAACGATTTCACATTACTAACATCGAATTAACCGCGTTTTTCTCGACGAGAGAAAACACGGAAGACTGCACCAAGACTGACCAACGACTAACAAAAACTGACCAAAGAATGACCAACCCACCGACGTTTCGAGGGTATAAGTAAAATGAAAAGTGGGCGTGGCTTCAAAAATGCGCACACTTTGATTCGTGGCGTAAATTTTTACGACATCAATTTTGACCAATTAAGGTGAAAGGGCATGTCTAAAATCCGGACAAAATAACGCCCTGAACGAAACTTTCTTCCTACGGGGAGACTCTTCTGATCCCAAGGACAATGCATAAATGTTATACAAAAAGGAAAACGCTTAATTACATACACACATCATTAAAAAAATACAAATCAAATTTTACCATTAGACGGGAAATTAATTCCGCGTTCCAATGATAGGTCACATGACATACTTCGACGCATAATTAATGATACAGGAAGAATTTCGTCATATGACAGAGAAAATTAAAAAAATTAATTAACACATGATTTTAAATTCAAGATGACACATAGAATACACTTTCTTGAATTATCTAAATATCTTCCAATCAGAATTATTATCCAAATTCAACGTTAACAAATATCAACGGCACGTGTGTAAGTTTCCATTTCAAAAAAAAAGAAATTATTAATGAATTACTTAATTAATGATTCCACAAAATAGATCAGCATGTATGTCTCATCCTCCAGAAAAATTCTGATGACGTTGCAAAAAGTTTCAAACACGAAAAGCGGTAATTTAGTGTGTTTCCCTCTGCAAAAATAAACAAACAAACAGAAAAATATTCTCTCCACGTCACCTTCGAGATCGGAAACGAAAGTTCGAAAAAATGGCCATCTCCTGCTTCACTATCCTGGAACAAATTTAAATTTTTACACTCTTAATTTTTCCAACGAAGATGCCTCAAAATCGGTTCACTGTTGACACCAAGGAGCAAAATTTCCAGGGGATTAATTTAGAATAATCGGTCAAGATATCAGGATCGTGTGGAAAATCAAAAATTTCAAAAACACATACCGTGTGTACAAAAAAAAAATATGTGTGTAACCCACTCGTTTTCCCAACTGAAAAAGGACAACAAACTAATTTTCTTACAACACATGACACATATCTACTATTTGATACAAAAAATATGACACATAAATATGATATGAATAACTCTCGATTACAAAAACTATGTCATATGTCAAAAGAGGGGGAAAAGTGTGGCATGACTTTTCCACCTTGACATATTACCGACGGATCTGAAAAAAAAATTTTCACACAGGGAAAATTTTTGAAGACGGAACATCCACAAAGAAAAACTAGGTGACAGGGTAAAGAACTGAGGATATGGCACTGTTTATGCCAAAAAGAAAATGAATGAAAGAGTGACTGAGTGAGATGTCTGGCAATAGCAAGTGTGGTTTTAGAAGAAAAGAACAAGTGCAAACGCTATACCATTCCATAACTAAATTCTGAGACGAGGAAAAAGAATATTGTCCACGTAGACGAATAAAATCAAAGTGTGTCACCTGAGCAAGTCCATCAAAGTACCTCATGTTGATTCTCCTTCACACAAAAAATGCAAAAATACTACTTCTAATTCACCGATGTCTTCCTGGCTAGGACTCTGCACACGAACTATGAAAACGTAGAAGAAATGAACGTACAAATACTTGAATCATCAATACGCAACAGTGATCTGGTGTTTCACAGATACGACAAATAAGATCTGGTGTTTCACAGATACCACAAATAAGATCTGGTGTTTCACATATACCACAAATAAGATCTGGTGTTTCACAGATACCACAAATAAGTAACATTTTAAATCTACAAACCGACTTCTTCTGAGATTCCTTTGATTGTCCACAATCATCTACATTATCACATCCATGGTTAACACTGATTTGCTATCAGAATTTTTTTTTCTTCTCGCTTTTGTTTTCCTCCTTTTTTTTTTTCTGGAATACTCAAGTAACAACACATGATTAGTATTCAAAAGGTGACATTTTTCTGCACATATGGACATTTGTTATGCATAAGAAAATATATATTCTTTAGAACATGTTACATAAATGAAAAATACATCCAAGCATGTGAGATTTCCCGTCTCTCTCTCATTCTGGCGGTCTGGTAAACAAATGCAACTTGTTACAGAGACATATGAAATAGTGAATGAAAAAAAATTTTTAATGTGGTCTCGAGAGGGGGGTGCTGTGACGTGGCAAAGATGTAGAAATCGATTATGGATTGAAAACCAGGATTTCGATGAGTTGCAATAGCCCGACCTCTGGCTCCCAATCCTCGCTCCACAGTCAAAGACCCTACCTTCAACTGTAGAACTCAGCGGATTAATGCCGGACAAAAACGAACAAGCCGAATTTGCCCAAACAAACTGGCCCGAACCGGATCGCCAGGGGTTTACCTCGGGTGGTTTCCGGTAATCACAACCCTAGGGTCTAAAGAAACTTGCGAAGTTAAAAGTGAGAAAACAGGGTATAAGGGATTCCTGTTCACCATGGTCACAACACCAGCCTACGTCATAAGACAAATCTTTAAAAAAAAAAAAAAAAAAATATGGCGACAAACATTTTCATGACATATATACTGAATACTTGAGACATGTATCTTACAATATTTCTTTGTCTAGAGACACCAATTCTCATGATCTACACATGTTCAATGAACGTCTGATTTTTCCGAAAGTTTGCACTGGAGAGAGAAATTAGGCTAGTTTGACAAATCCTTTCTCTTTTTGTGTATCCCTATGTAGGATTTGAATTTGCACAGACTGTGTGTGTGTGTGTGTGGCTACAGCCTAATTTTTGAAAGAAAAAAAAATATTTGGCAGCTCAATCACCTTTCCTAAAGAAGACACAGCAGTTACATATCATCAATGTATGAAAGAAAAGAAAACTTGAACATGTATGTTCACATATTTATCCTGAGCACATTCACAATTAGTTTTGATTATAAACACAGAAAACAAAAAAATAATGAGTAATTCTTACATCACACATTTTATAGCATGAACGTGAACAGTTCTACAAAACACCAAACCTTTTATATGTCAAATAATTATTACACAATATACTTTTAGAAACAACAAGTATTCAAAGAAAATTATAACGTTAAAACAAATATATATACATATACAGCTGAAATATAATAATGTAACTAGTCCCGAAACCTTGCAGGTCGAACAACACTGGGACGAAGGTTATGAAATTGGTTATGTCTTCGAACAATAGGTACATTACGTCTGGAAACACCAGGCACATTACATGACTTGAACAAAGGAATGTCACTAAATGACAACAAAGAAGGAGTATTACTCATGTACTGTGTCTCTTCGTTCGACTCTGGGTTTTGTGAATTACTGGACTGATTTTCATCTACGTTAGAGTCCAAAGAAATAGGTGGAGATTTTGTATGTGGTCTTGACAATCTGTCCACATGTACAACCTGGGTATCCTGCTCATTGTCGACTTTCTGGATACGAAAACTCACTGGTGACAGCTTATCTACTACTTTGTACGGTCCTGTGTTTTTCTTGAAAAATTTCTTCGAAAGGTGAGGTGGCACTTTAGGAGTGAAAAGGTATACGTGGTCTCCAACCTGTATGTTTTTGTCAACTGCTTTCACTGAACGATTCGACTCCTGGATTTCTGCTGCAACACGAAGATTCTTTTTAACCACTTCAAAGGATTTTGAAAAAGTGTCGTGAAGGTGCTGTGCATAACTAGTGTGTGTGTAAGAAGGAACTGGACCATTGTAGAGCATGTTTGCTGGTACTCAATTTCACGACCGAACAACAAGAATGCGGGAGAATAACCAGTGGAACAATGTGGTACTGATCTATGAGCCATTAGAGCCCATGGGAGATGAATATCCCAGTTAGTGTGCGTGTCATTTACTAAGTGAGAAAGAGACTTGACCAAAGTTCCATTTAAGCGTTCGAGAACACCATCAGCTTGGGGATGATAAGCGTGGGTAGTAATTTTCTTGATTCCAAGGATAGAATAGACGTCAGTCATAACCTTAGAGAGGAAATTTGCACCACGGTCAGTGATGATCTCTTCTGGGATACCATGAGTAGCAATGTATCGAATCAAGACTTGTGATATGACTTCTGACCTTATGTTTGGAACAGCGAAAGCTTCTGGCCAACGAGTGAAATAGTCGGAGATGACAACTATGTAAGTGTTTCCAGCTGAAGTTTGTGGCAACGGCCCAACACAATCCATCGCTATTCTTTGATTCGGACGAGACGTGACTGGAACTCTCAGCATCTGTGATTTGTCTTGAGCGCGGTGTGCTCTTGATTGTTGGCATGCGTGACAAGATGAGATGTATGTTTTCAACAGTGAGTACATGTGAGGAAACCAGTAAGACTGTCTCAGTCTGGCAAGAGTCTTAGCAAAACCCTGGTGCGCTGAGGAAGGTACGTCATGAGACAACTGGATAATTTCCGTGATCAAGGAATCTGGTACAACGAGTCTGAGTCTTTCAGGAACATCCGCAGAATGAACATGAAGAAGTTTGCCCACTAGAAAGAAAGTTAAATTCTTATATTTTGGGGATACATCAGGCTTAGCTTCAAAGTTACCATCAGAGTCAAAAAATTTGGAACAGAACGGATCTGACTCTTGGAGTTGACGTAGAGAGTCTTCAGTGTGATTCGGAACAGCCATGGTCTGCATCGAGGATACTGGAAAAGCTTCTCGGGAGAGAAAATCTGCTGTAGTATTCTGACGACCTGGTTTATGTATAACGGTGTAATTATACTGCTGGAGCAACATCAACCATCTGGCAATTCTTGAGTGTGGGTCTTTCAATTTCAAAACATTGGATATGCTAGCCTGGTCACAATAAATCACAAAATGTTCTTGGTAGAGGTACTGTCTGAAGTAAGAAGTAGCAAAGACTAGGGCAAGAAGTTCACGCTCTACTGTACTGTACTTAACCTCTGCTGGCTTAAGTTTGCGTGAAGCAAAAGCAACTGGGTGACGGATACCTTTCTCATCATCCTGCATGAGGACTGCACCTACTGCTTCAGACGAGGCGTCTGTGTAAAGGAACCACGATTTGTTTGGTTCTGGGAGTTTAAAACAAGGAGACGAAATTATTGACTTCCTCAATGTGTCAAAAGAATTTTGAGCTTTTTCAGTCCAAACGAATTGAGTGTCACGTTTCGTTAGTTCAATAAGTGGCATAGCAACATGTGTGTAATTAGGTATGAAACGACGGTAAAAGGAAGTTAAACCGAGAAATGCTCTGACCTTTTTTTTGTTAACAGGCCTGGTCAAACTACTCTCCAGTGGCAAAACCTTTTTAGGATCGGGTGTAACAAATCCACTTTTTACAACAAAACCAAGATAAGTGATCGAATCTTGGAGGAAATGACATTTCTTAGGTTTGAGTTTCAAATTGTGGTTTCTGAGTCTCGAGAAAACTATACGTAACTTATCCAAGTTTTCATCTACTGTCTTACTTGCGACAATGATATCATCTACGTATGTTGCTATGTTAAGTGGTTTTAGGCCAGACAAAACTATCTCCATGAGACGTTGGAAACTGTTCGGGGAATTTCTCAACCCAAAAGGAACACGCTTCCATTCATACAAGCCTTGGTCTGTGATGAAAGCTGACTTATACATGTCATCAGGGTGTATTTGCATTTGGTAAAACCCTGAGCATAGGTCCAAAGAAGAAAAGACAAGTGATCCTGCGAGCATGTCTAACAATTCAGTCATGTTTGGAAGAGGATATGAGTCTGGAATTGTTTTTGTGTTTAATTTCCTCATGTCACAACACAATCTGTACGATCCATCTGATTTTCTAACCAAAACTACTGGTGCTGAGTATGGTGAAGAACTAGGCTGAATTATGTCGGCTTCGAGTAGTTCATTTATTTGTGACTGAAGCTCATTTTTCAACTTGTATGGGACCTTGTATGGACGTTGTCGAACTGGAATGTCATCTTCAAGGAAGATGCGGTGTAACAGTGTGTCACAAGAGCCTAACTCTGATACTGAACTGGCAAAAACGTCCTTGAATTCAAGAATTAAATTTTCAAGTTTTGTTTTGTTTACATGTGACAAGTGAGACAAATCAATGTCAGAAAAAGAAGAGAAAGTGTCACAAAAATTTTCTTCAACAGAGGAGCATATGTCATGTGTGACTGAGTGTGCAATTGAAAGTGGTTCCACTTTAGCAATTTTCGTGCCTTGTTCAACCAAAGCTTCCTGAGAGGAAGGGTTGACTACCTTGAGTAAGTACTTGTTATCTGGAAGAGACTCATAAACAGCATTCGCCACATGAAATACTTGGACAAGCGAACGATTTCCCTCAAATACCAGAAGATTTGATGACACACGAGGTTTGACAACAATGGGAATGAATATCTCTGAGTGTGGAGGAATTTTGACTTGTTTGGTTGACCTACCATATGCTATTCTGTGTGTAGTTGACCATTCTTGTTTAGAGTCTGGGAATGTCAGTATCATACCATTTGAAGAAAACGTGAAGTGAGCCTTGTGCTTAGTCAAGAAGTCAACTCCTAAGAGAGCTTCATACAACTGTGACGAACTAGCAGGAATAACAAAAAATGTCTGCTCTACTGTTTTGTCCAAAATTTGGAAAGAGAGAGTGATAGTGTCTTGAATTTGAAGTGTCTCTCCGGATACACCTTTAATGAAAACAGGCGTTATATGTGAGTACTTATGAGTCAATTGATTGTTTCGACACCAAACATGAGAAATCAGAGTGAGCGACGCACCTGAATCAACGAGACATGGGAGTTTACGACCATCCACTGTGACATCAACAACTGGTAGTGATTTGTCCGACTCAGAACAGTCTACAGTCTCTTCATTTGTCTGCACATTGTCTTGAAAAGTGACCCTTCTTGGAGAAGAGGAGCGTGCATTGTTTTCATTTGTGGTTTTTGGTGATGTAGGCCTAGTTTCATGTTGTTGTAACTGTGTATTCTCATTACGTGTGGAGTGTGAGCTTCTGACAGGACGATTCTGGTTAGGACGTGAAAACTGTGGACGATGAAATGACTGGTTACGAGAAGAGTGTCCATGTGAGTAAGTGTTAGACTGACGAGAGGACTGGTCTCTCAACCTTTTGCGGCATTCTCTAACAACATGGCCAGGATATCCACAATAAAAGCATGTAACTGGATGCTTACGAGTGTCACTGTAGGGTACATTATGTGACTGGAAGTTTTGTGGTTGAGCACTTTGAGTAGACGAATGAAAATTTGGTGAACGAGAACGAGTAGTTGGTACACTAGCCTGAGTTGAAAGTGACAATTCTTTCAATGACTTTTCAAGTGACTGTACCTTATCCAAAAGTGACACTAGCATGTCTGAATCAACACTGTGTGATACTGAGGGAGTCACGTGCGACTGCACTTGTGGAAGAGATGGTTGAGGTGTGGTTTGTGAAGCTACGGCAGCCCAAGCTGTGAGATCAGTCATGTTAGTCACCGACTCAATTCGGTGAGCGATCTGCACTGCAGCTTGAAATGTGGTGGGACCTTGTGTCGCCATCAAGTGTCTAAGTGTGGGTTTGACACCATGAGTAAATCTAGAAAGGAGGAGTGAATTCCTCAAGGTCGTGACAGATTCATCCTCACCTTCAGTGACTGGCACTGCTTTACGAGAAAGAGCTTCCAATCTGTCTGCAAAGTCTTTCACTTTTTCATCATCCTGTTGGACTGAACTAGTGAGTTGTGCTAATGTGTGTTCAGGAGTGACATGAGCATCGAAACGCTCAATTAAGTACTCTCTCAATTGATCGTAGGTAAGCTGAGATACTCTGTACTCATTTTCTCGCAAGTGTGAGGCCACCTTGCCTGCACACTTCTGCAGTACAAGTTGTTTTTTCTGTGGGGCATTCCAACCTGCCAATGCAGCAGCATTGTCAATGCAACGAAACAGTTCACGAGCTGAGGGTTCAGCTGTGCCAGAAAATATGGGCAAATTATTATAAGCACCCATGAGAATAGGCCACAGAGCTTGTGTATCTTGTGCTTGTGCCATGGTCAATGTATGTGTGTCACTTAAAAGAAATCAATGAGATGCAGAAAAAAAAAAAGTGAAAGAGGTCACCCCTAAAAGATTCGATCAACAATACCTTGTATCATGTATTTCAACTGTTACAACAAATGACAAATGCTCCAACTCACAAAATATATATACACATATATATTATATACTTTCAAATGAATTTTTTTTTTTTTTTTGAGTGTGACTTGCTTGACACATTGACAAACTTGATGTATTTCAACAAACAAACAAAAGAGAAACCTTGTTAGCTTACAGTGTCACTGAGCACTCCAATTCGAGTGGGAACGGCACCAATATGTTATATTGATTTTTAGAAGAAAAGATGGTACCAATATATTATGGTGTTCTCCCCAAAAGATATATTTTACCATAACAAATTTTATTTATGAGAGACTATGAACATTTTACTCCTTATATGAATATCTTTCAACACTTTGGCCAGTGATTCGAATAGGGCATACAGAGCGTGGTTACCTTGACCACAAAATAACCCTTATCTACGGGGAGTGCTAGTGTTCCATCTTAATCAACATTTACCACATGAAAACAAGTAAAAAGAACCAAATTACTACAAGTCACACATACACATTTATAATAGTTAAGATAATTAAATTTTAATTACTTTTCTTCCTCAATGAGATATTTTAACAATACAGCAGCATCATTTAAAATACTTCAGAACTGACATTGAGCAAATTCAAAAGTCTCTTATAGCAGCAATAAAATGCTTTTCCAACATCAACATTTAACAAATCTTTACTTTAAACAGCAAAACAAACATAATAAAATAATCACAAAAATGTGCATTGTCATAGCGATCATTAGCATTAAGACACATTAAAGAAATTTCGACTTAACTGAATAATTCAACAGGGGGAGTTTGATCTAACCTCAAAGAAATCATGATATTAACAAAAACTTTCAAATTTTCGGATCACCGCCACAAACTCAAAAGAAATGGAGAATGAGAGAAAGAACAAAGAGGAAAAATATCTCACATACTCACAAATTCCGAGTGACTCGACGTTCTGCCACCCAGGGGTCAGTGTTCCTGCCACAGTTCTTGGATCTCGAATCAAGTTCTAGGGGCATCGGGAAACAGGCGGTCTATCCTAAATAGGACAAAACTCTCCGGATCCTTCTCAGGCTCTGCTCTGGACATGGTGACAGGCTTCAGGATTTGCCTCGGCAACAAAATGAAGAAACTACTGCGGTAGCAAACTGCAACATCTCGCGAGAACGATTTCACATTACTAACATCGAATTAACCGCGTTTTTCTCGACGAGAGAAAACACGGAAGACTGCACCAAGACTGACCAACGACTAACAAAAACTGACCAAAGAATGACCAACCCACCGACGTTTCGAGGGTATAAGTAAAATGAAAAGTGGGCGTGGCTTCAAAAATACGCACACTTTGATTCGTGGCGTAAATTTTTACGACATCAATTTTGACCAATTAAGGTGAAAGGGCATGTCTAAAATCCGGACAAAATAACGCCCTGAACGAAACTTTCTTCCTACGGGGAGACTCTTCTGATCCGAAGGACAATGCATAAATGTTATACAAAAAGGAAAACGCTTAATTACATACACACATCATTAAAAAAATACAAATCAAATTTTACCATTAGACGGGAAATTAATTCCGCGTTCCAATGATAGGTCACATGACATACTTCGACGCATAATTAATGATACAGGAAGAATTTCGTCATATGACAGAGAAAATTAAAAAAATTAATTAACACATGATTTTAAATTCAAGATGACACATAGAATACACTTTCTTGAATTATCTAAATATCTTCCAATCAGAATTATTATCCAAATTCAACGTTAACAAATATCAACGGCACGTGTGTAAGTTTCCATTTCAAAAAAAAAGAAATTATTAATGAATTACTTAATTAATGATTCCACAAAATAGATCAGCATGTATGTCTCATCCTCCAGAAAAATTCTGATGACGTTGCAAAAAGTTTCAAACACGAAAAGCGGTAATTTAGTGTGTTTCCCTCTGCAAAAATAAACAAACAAACAGAAAAATATTCTCTCCACGTCACCTTCGAGATCGGAAACGAAAGTTCGAAAAAATGGCCATCTCCTGCTTCACTATCCTGGAACAAATTTAAATTTTTACACTCTTAATTTTTCCAACGAAGATGCCTCAAAATCGGTTCACTGTTGACACCAAGGAGCAAAATTTCCAGGGGATTAATTTAGAATAATCGGTCAAGATATCAGGATCGTGTGGAAAATCAAAAATTTCAAAAACACATACCGTGTGTACAAAAAAAAAATATGTGTGTAACCCACTCGTTTTCCCAACTGAAAAAGGACAACAAACTAATTTTCTTACAACACATGACACATATCTACTATTTGATACAAAAAATATGACACATAAATATGATATGAATAACTCTCGATTACAAAAACTATGTCATATGTCAAAAGAGGGGGAAAAGTGTGGCATGACTTTTCCACCTTGACAAAATATTTAATATTTCTGAGACGAGATTCTGATTTGAATATTCGAGATAACCTGTTTGCATTTAATTTCAGCATTCTAAATTGCTGATAAATTCTATTTCATTTTCCTGCATTTCTAAGGGAGTGCTCATAGCCCTTCTCCCTCATGGCGCCATCTATCGATTCGTTTTTCAATTAGTAATCCATTGAACATTCCGCAGTTTCCCCGATAGGAGTGCATTTTTACACATATAAAAAATAATACAAAGATTAGATAATAAGAAAGAAGGTCAAAATATTTACATTTTAACATGCCCTGTTGTTTGGTTGCCTGCGCTTTTACTGCTTCTACGTGTGCCTTGAAGTTCATTTTGCTATCAAATATTACCCCAAGATATTTTAAGTGCGGTTTAGGTCTTAATTTAGCGCCCCCTATTTCGAGATGGTGATTTGGTCCGTCCGGAGGCTTTTTCCTTCTGTGATACCACATGGAATTGCATTTGTTGTTCTTAAATGAAAACATTACCAAACATATCAATAAAATTATCTCCTTTTCCCACTGACCCTTAATTTTCCCCAAATATACGGGCTTTTATTCCGACACTATGCAATTATCCAATCACCAATCCATAAATGCGAAAATCGCGGCAACGTTGAGAACTACCAATTTCAATTTTGCTGTTTTAGTATGATTCTTGAAAAGATTTTACATTGGCAGCTCGGTTCTTATCTTGGCGAGAGCAGATTGAAATGGAGGACCATCTCAGTACGATTACCGAGAAAATCTCCCACAGAAACGGCACTCGTGTTCATGCATTAAATTTCTTAGTCTAAGCTTGACAACAAAACAATATGTATTGGCATCATCTTTGACCTCTGTAGTGCATTTGATTCCCTCTCTCTCATGACATTCTATATATTGAACTACATCATTTAGGTATTCGCGGACTCTTTTTTTTTTTCTAACTTAGAAAGAATAACCTCGAAAATAGACATCAGTATGTACAGATAAATGATCAATTAAATTCCATGACTACACAAGTAATCCTACTATAACTCCAAGACTCGCATCACATCATTATAGCACTAGATCCCATACCAGCCCATGAAAGAACTAGCATTTTCTATACTATAAATTCTCTTGGACCCTGAAGCTGGAATAGTTTACCACAGTCCTTAGCAATAATAAGTAGTCTACCCATATAAGAAGATATTGAGTCACATAAGAAGGCATTTATAAGAAGATATTCGGAAACATTTATTACTGGCACACTAATCGCTTGCATATACAGGGTGTCTTGTAAGTCTTAATTTGGCTTTCACCTCATCAACCGTCCGTCCCACGGCCGTATTCACCAACACAGTATAAACTACAATCGCAGGTTAAACGATTAGCGATCGACACGGATTGGTTAAAATCATCAATTTAACCAATCCGTTCCGATCTTCAATATTTTCGCCTGCGATTGCAGTTTATACTGTGTTGGTGAATACGGCCATGAGTGAGTGACGAGTAAACGAGGGAGTGTGTGTGTGTGTGCAGTTCCATAATGTAGAAAAACTAAGTGCGATTCCATAATAAAGGAGGAGATAAGTGCGATTCTGTAATGGAGGGTAGAAAAACGTGCAATTTCTTAATTGAGGTGATATATATGTCATTCCTTAATTAAGGAGAAATATGAGCCATTCCATAATGGAGGGGGAGAAAAATGTAAGATTCCGTGGTGTAGGAAAGATAAGTGCGATTCCTAATGGAAGACATTACTTTTTTTTATGATGATGATGATTATTTTTATTTTGTCGTTTGCATTACCGGGTATTTTTCTGTGAAGTGCACTAAAATGCAATCACAGGGTTTTGAACCAATTTCTACTTTTATTTATTTTGCCCATTCTGCTTCAATTACTCGCGCACTCGTTTTTATTTAAGTACTAAAGTAACTAATAAGTGTTATTCAAATCATCTGGAAAAGCGTTGATACACGTGTATGGTACAAATTTTTGCCTATGATGAGTATAATGTAAAAAAATGCACTTATGCTCATGATGTAAATAACTTAAATAAAATTATGGCTACGGTTAGTATAACGCAAATGAAATTTAACTAGATGAGTGAGTTTATGAATTTAAAGTGTAATGATATATAAAGGAAAGTAATCGCTTTCTTTTTGAACAAGACTTTTTATTAGCATTGTGTATCTTTTTTTTTTTGCAATTATTATTGCATATTTCAATAAAGAAAGCAATTTTTCTTTAAATTCAATTTTAAAAGGTTTTTTTTTCTGTTTGTAGATACATTGCAATGCCCAAGCGATGTATGTGGCAAGTTGCCGATCAATTACCATTTAAAAGATTATACCACAATGATTTGTTTGCCAAACGAGAAGCCCCTGAGGTCACAATAAAGTAAGCAATTTTCCTTCTAATTCAATACTGGGAAATTTTTTTTCTTTCTGTTTATCTGTATACAGTCAATCCCGCTTATACCGTTTTCCTGCTCAATACGACTTGTTTTCGTGATCTCAACTCTAAGTAACTCTTATTAATATTTCCCATTCAAAGCTTTTTTTCAGCTTCAAAAATTTTTCCATGCCGGTTTTTTGAAAAACCTTATAACAGGGATCCACTGTATATACAGTATTACAATGCTCAAGCAATGTAGTGTAGCAAGTTTCTAAATGGAAATGTTATGCATTAGCGAGAAGCACCAAAAGGTGCTCGATCAGCACCTCCTAGAGATAGAAGGCCTCTGCACTGTTTGCCATAAACGTCATTCAGAATACCTAGCAAGTTTGCCACATTTTGAAACACAGCATCCTATTTCGTTTCTTCTTATTTTGGCATAGAATCTTCCTTATTGGCTCACAAATACCGCATAGTGATTGGATGTGGGGCATAGAAATCACCAATTCTGAGCCCGATCATTCCCTTTCCTCACAATGATGATACTACTACTTCACCAAACACCAACTCTGGCCATATCGCTATGTTGCAATTTACTGCCATTAGTGAGATGGGTTGGAAGTGAAAGCGCTGTCTATCGGTGATCGCCTCGAGTTCATTAGGGAAAATATCTTATCTATATCCTCCCTTGGGTTCGAACCCGGGACCCTGACAACAACAACAATGTTCACGATGGTAGACGAGCATCTTACCACCATGCCACTCGAACACACAATGATGATACTGGCACGAGCGGGGAATTTTTTTCCCTGAATATTCTGAGGGGGAAAATGGACTACTTACTGACGTCACAAGCAGACTGTGGAGGCCTTCGTGTCTGATTTCATGCTCACGAGCACTTGATCAACGTTTCAATTAAACGCCCTGTAAAAGTTACATTCAAGTATTATATTCATGCAGAGTTCAGTCGTACACATTTTGCAATCATTTATCAATGAACATTAACATAATTTTAAATAATTTTTGTAAGAACTTAGCCTACATTTTATACGTTTATGTTTTGTTCATTTTGAAAGTGCGTGCGTTTGTACTGTACAGCAGTGTTTCCTAACCTGTTTGATGTGGTGGACCCCTTAGTGAAGGTCAAGGCCACACAGACTCCTGTAGCAACTCCTGTTGGATATTTCCAATGTTCCTATATATCGCTCGCACGAAGTCTCGAGTTGGTAATGGAGGCCATTCTGGACGGGCTCTTCCCAGTGGAAGATCGACCTAAGGAGACTCCGCGCCAACAAGAACGGCGTCTTCGGGCATGGACGCCATACCCATCGAATTGTGATGACAGGGTCTTCACGCGCCAGGAACTAGCTCGGGCCATCGCATCTCTCCGCAAGGAGAAGGTCGCTGGCTTGGGTCGTGTCACGAATGGCTGTGTGTGTGAAAATTAGACGCAGCCGTTCCGGGCGTCCTGTTGGACTTGTTCAACAGGTGCCTGGAGACTGTGACCTTCCCCATTAGCTGGGAGGAAGGTAGAGTCATTCTAATTCCCACGGATGACAGACCGGTAGATGACCCGCGGGCCATGAGACCAATCTGCGTGGTGCCGTCCTTGGGAAGGTGTTCGAGAAGTTGGTGTTGGAGCGCCTGAAGTGTCGCTATTCGCGGCGCAGTCTCAACCACCCGAACCAATACGGACCAGCGATGCACCTCGTTCGCGATTCAAGAGTTAGTGAACTTGGTTAGGGTGGCAAGGGACGACAACGGGGAACATGCAGCCTTCATGGTCGTGGATGTGGTCGGTGCCTTCGACACAGTCAGCTTCGAGGACATCCTCTCTGGATTAATCTCAGCAAAAGTGCCCAGAATTCGAAGTCCTTAAGGACTTCCTTGTTGAGCGTAGCATTTATATGGCTGTGAATGGCTATGAAACCTCGCGGGGTCTGGACCGCGGTACACCTCAGGGTTCGTGTCTAAGTCCGTTCCTCTGGAACAGGTCTTATGCCTCATGATGCTGGAGAGCGTCGTCAGCACTCAGGCCTACGCAGATGACTTGGTCATGATCATTACGGGACAGTCCCTTTCAACCGTCGAGAGGCGGTTCAATCACAGGATGCGGGTACTCACGGAATGGCTGACAGAGCACAAAATGAAACTGAGTCCGGAGAAATCAGTTGGTATATATTTCAGTCTCGAGAAACCTGACGAAAAGAGTGCGTCCCTTTTTAAGGGGTGCTAGGTATTTCGATCCTCCCCATGAACTTCAAGTTATTCATCTGCCTGTTTCTGCTTCGAAAAATGCTTAATTAATCCTCATAGCGAAGCATAAATAAAGGAAAGAAGAGTTATTCGTTAGTTTTCCCCGTTCTTTCCCAACTTTCCTCCAATTTTTGAAATCAAATATCTCAGTGCATATTGCACTTAGAAACGTGGATTTTTTTGTTGGCCTCAGGAGAGACGGCAACAACTTTCTAACTTGGGCACACGGGGCCTGTATAAAAAATTATTATTTTTTTATCTTAATAACTATACAACCCCTCGAAACGCGAATGACATATCTGAGCGCTACACGTTATTTGAATACTTTTCCCTAATTGGAAGTATGGTTCTAGGATCAACGATTCGCCAGTAGTATGTCACACTCCCTGTTACCTACGCACCCTGTGTATGTACGTCCATGGAGAAAGGTTATCTCTCTTCGGTGATGTCGTTCAAGAAGAAAAATATGTCGTAATTTATACGGTAAAGCTCTACGTATGATCATGAGAAACTTGTTCACGCGTGGAATTCGATTATTGAATACTTTTGGATATGTAAAATAGAAGAATGCCGATTTTTCTCAGTTGATTTCGTGGGATTAAGTCGAGGAACTGGAAACTTCGTCAATTTATTTCTTCAATATCTATGCATAACATCACTTAGAATAGAAATTACATTTTTATTAATATTGGACATTATAATTATAGGACATAAAAAACACCCTTTTCTTTAGTTCTTTATTAAACCTAAAATTTAGTTTAAAACACATCTTTTTTTTATAATGTGATTTTTTATCAGAGTAAAGGGCGTCTTGTGAATTCGTAAATAGTTCAAAAATTCGTAAAATTGAAGGAATTGGTGCATTTGCAGGCGGTTCGCAAAAAAGTTATTCACAAGAAAGGGGACTTTTTCTTGTTATAGAAAAAAAAAAAAAAGTTCCAATTTTTGTCGATAGAGGAAACTGTAAGGAAAGAAAATCACTGAAAATATGCAAATCCTAGAGTCCTATGAAATGTTGAGTATGCGATTAATAAGAGCAAGCATCTCCGATTTTTCCTGTTACTGGCGCTTACATGAGATTTTCATTGTGATGTGACATTGTGTGGGGATAGAGTTTTATAAGTGAAGTTGATTTCGCCAAGAATCACCGGCTGAATCTCTACGGACACAGAAGAGATTGAAGACAGGTTCAGGTCAGGAGTTTTGTGATTATTTTAATGCAGTGTGTGTGTTATATGTCCTCTATATGTTATGTGTGTCCTCTATTAACAAAATTTTTGGATAAATTTTTTTCTGTAATAGAAACGAAAGCCGCATTCAAAAACACCATTACTTTAAATTGTATGAATTTTTTGCAGTATTCAATTTATGGGACACTCTGTTCAATAGATAACTATTGAAATTTAAAAAAATTATCGTTGAAATTCAGGGTTTTACATTTTTTGGCGGGAACATGAAACTCTTTGCTTAAGTATCGAACGTTACTAAATGAGAGCGCGTTAGAGTTTGTGCGATGAGAAGTCAACAAATTGAGTGTCTATGAATTCATTTCCATATTAAAAATCTATGATGCCTCTCAGCCACTATTACTATTTAATCGTAAATGCAGTTCGTACACGTTCTTCTGCGGAATTTTTAACGAGTCGGTACACGGAGAAACGTAAACGCGTGGCTCTAACGTATTTAAGTTGTCAGAATTGTTCTTGTTTCACGTTCTTGCTGGGTGCTACCTTCTGTCTTCCATATCTCGGAATGAAGATTGTAAATGCTTGAATTGAGCTGTTATGCAAGTACCATGTTGAAGGTCGGCCTGCTGTATGTCACCGGAGAAACTTTTTCAAATAGAGAGACCGGCTTGCATTCACGCGTCGAAGCTGAAAACAGCAGAAAGCCAACTTCGGCCGTCAAACATTGAGGAACCAACGATGGGTTTGGACCTGGATTTTCAAGGAGAGAGACCAGAACGATGACCATACGACCGCATCATAGTAATTACGATAACGAGCACCAAGTGGTTTTATAAACAAAGTATTGAAAAGCGATTGATGACGGAAAAGGGAGTTCTTAACCTTTAACCTTTATTAGCGGTTACCCATGTCCCATAATCAATGGCGCAATCAACTTTGGTATTAAAGTAATTAAAAAATTTTGGGGAAAGGTGTTATTTTTGAACCCTATTTCCGTAAAAATTATGGAAATAGTGACAAATATTTGTCGTACGCACAAGTTTTCCGCCTATCTGCAAAATGGCAAAAATAGCTTCTTATTTTGCCTATAAGTTATGCTTTGGAAATTTTTCCAGCTCGAAATCGAAATTAATATCTGGAAAACAAACTAATCGAAATGTTAAAAAATTAAGAAAAAACAGATTTTAAGACCAGATGTTTTTTGACTAATATTCAGGGTAAATAAATTGATACCTCAAAAACATTCCACTTTTTTTGAAGAAACTAAACATTGTGGATAATTTTAGAATTTTAGTAGTTTATTTATTTATCTGAAAAACAATCGCTCCGAGTTATCTTATCTTTAATCGAATTCGGTGAGTGCAATTATTCGACTCTTCTAAATTATTCACACTCATCCATTTTGGATTGGGATTAAATCGTTCTTGGAGGGTGAGAAAAAAATCAATTGATTCTAAAATCTCAAATTTGCCCTTTTTTTTTAAAGTTTTAAGGAACTAGTATTCAACAAATACGTGCAGAAATAGCTTATCGAAATTGCTGGAGATCTCCCTTTTTTCTCTTGAAGCTCGAGCGCGAAGAGTTATCGCAATTTAACAGTTGAACGAAAATTAAACCACGATTCCACCATTTCATTTTAAAAGATCATTTAAATGGGAATTCTAATCGATGTACCTTTCCTGTTTTTAAGGATAAAATATTCAACTGAAGTTTTTTTTAAAAAAAATCTCAAGTAACAGTAATTACAGTTTTACGAACAATGTTTTGGGCCGGGATTACACTATAAATTTTAGATAAAAGATCTTTGATAAAACTGGAAAAATTCAACCAATAAGCGCATCAGTTACATTTGAGCAAATGCAACCGGTGATCTTATTGGTTGAATTTTTCAAGTTTTATCAAAGAGCTTTTACAAAACTTTTATAGTGTAATCCCAGTCTTAAGTTTATCCGACTACTTTTCCTGTCACTTTTCTATGGTACTGGAGTGAAGTTTAATATCATTTTTTTGATAAAAAGTGTCTCAAAATGGTGAAAATAATAATAAGTTGTGAACTACCATTAACTGGGGTGATTTTTGCCCAGTTTAAAAAAAAAAAGTTGTCTGCTGTCTTTGGAGGTGTAAAACTTACTTTGTTGATCGTTTGTGGCGCTGTAGTTGTTAAGTCATTTGCTTTACATGTAAATAAGACGTCCTGAGGTTTGGGGGCGTTTCCTGCTAAGGGATATCGACAATAAGCCAGTTTTCAACAAGACTAAATTTCAAGAAAAATTTGAAGACTTGAAACTTTCATTTGTGCAGCTTTTTCTATAACCGGCTGAGTCCGATCAGTAATTATTGTCATTCATTATTTGTTATTCATTAATTGCTTTACGATCGTCATTATCGATGTAATGACAATTGTTAAGTAGAGTAACTGGAGTTTTGGTTTTACACCTTACCGAAAGATTTCCATTTTAGTGGACAATGTCACACATAGCGAATTCGAGGTCACTTTGCCTACTTCCTAATTGTCATTTTGTCTCAAGAATTAATTTCTTTTTATTAACAAATTCATCAAGAGATCCCGTGGATCTGTACTGGTGAATAATCTGCTTATATCCGCAAGGGACAGAGTAGAGGCCATATGTTTGGTGTTGGTGAACACGAAGTATCAATGAATAATTACAACGCAATTTCAAGGAAAGAACAAACAAATAAACAAGGAAAAAAATAGATAAATACATCACAAAATTAATTCTGCCTCTATGATACGATCAGAATACAGTACAGCATTTCAGATATACAATATACTTTCATATACATTATGAATGGAGAATATGAAATGTGCTAAATGATGCGAGAATTGTTTAGTATCAACTTAAAATTTATAAATTAATGAAATCTTATAAAATTTAAAATGAACAGAAACTATTCAACAGCTTCACAAAGAAAGAAAGAAAGAAAAAAAAACCAGAAATTTTATTTTAAACACAAAATTTACTCTTCATCATCATCGTCAACAACAACAACAACAACCATTTTCAATCCACTGCAGGTCTCCTCGAAATTTTTCAAATTCTCTTATAAGAACCAATATACACATAAAATAGCTTGGACTTTATTCGTGATTTGGTCCAGGGCAGACTCATGAAATTTCCGTGGGAGCCATTCAACCTGTAACTTTCACTGCCTCAAGGGTGGATTCACATCTACAGACACTCACCGTATCGTGTCAGACACGGCTAACATTCTTTAACATAAAACCAATGTATTCACATCAATCGTACAGAGTCTGCACTGGCACCGACAGACATTTTATGTTAAAGAATCGCTGCCGTGTCCGACACGATATGGAAAGTGTCTGAAGATGTGAATCCACCTTATGTTTTATTGATTTCGGATTTTTTTTATCTCTTTCAATACTAGATTTAATGTATTTTCTATAAATAATAGATGCTTGGGGCTTTGAATCATGTTAAGTTGTTTTCTATGTATATTTTAACTTATATTCCACTGAAACCATCGGTTTGGTCGATTTCTCCGTCATTCTTTTCGAAATTTGAAATATATATTTTTTTAGAAAGCTTACATCGTATAACAGCAAATAAATTTTTAATGCATGAAATTTACCTAATTTAAACCTTTAACGTTTAGTTTTTAACTTATCGTGATGTTTCGTGAATCCGCTCTAAGAAAGAGTCATAATTGAGTAATATGTTTTAAAAATGAAAATTTAATTGCATTTTTTTCCGCTATTTTTATTGTCATTACGGTTCTCTTGATACCCTGTGTTGGCCACATTGCCCTAAACCCACTCACATCCTTGTTATATGCATATATCAGGTGGTGAACAAAGTCATCCGTTATGCTGGGTGACTCTGCCCGCCATGTTTTTAATTTTTCATAAAAAGGAGGGGGGGGGGGTGCCTATTAAAATAAAAACCAGAAAAACATATCGACGAACCATGTACCAAACAAAAAAAACAAAACAATTTTGACTCTTATTCAACGGGTTAAATGAAAATTTTTAATTTCAATTTTAAAACTGGGCAAAATCACCCCGGTTGACGGTACCTATGGCATTTTCTATGAAAAAGTCATTTTTATGTCAAATATTAAGCAAAATTCATTTAATATTGGAAACATGATTGCAAAAAAATCTATGAATGAAATATTCTGTTATTTTCACAGCCCATTTAGCTAGCGATGATGCAGGTTGAACCAAAAATTTGAAAGAATCTCATGCTATGCTCATAAGTTGTATCCAAATCTGTTGATAGTGTGAATTCTCTAAAATTTCATTTTACATATCGTATATAAAACACTGTAGTTAGACAAAGCCTTTTGCATTGGCCCGCCGATGGAAAGACTCGTTCAGTTACAGAGTTTGTAGAAATGCTGATATAAAACCTGTATGAAAAAATTACTTTAGAAAATTCGTGAAACACGAAATTTCAGAATAACTTTTAGAAAAAGTTTCAAAACTGAAGAGAAAAAATTTCAGAATTATTAAGAAATGATTTCAGAATTATTTAGAAATGGTTTCAGAATTATTAAGAAATGATTTCAGAATTACTGAAAGAAACAATTTTATAGTTATTGAAATAATTTCATTATTAATGAAAGTAAAATTTTCAAAATTTTGGGAAGAAATATTTTCAGATATATTGTAAGAAACAATTTCAGAGTTAAAAAAATATTTACAGAATTAATTGAAAGAAATTCTTTCATTAGAAATGTAAACTTTATCCCCAATATTAGAAAGAAATGAAAGAAATATTTTTATAATGTTAATGAATATTCATATTTATAGGAAAAATAATTCCACAAAAGAATGAAACTCATTTAGAATGAGAAAATAATTCTATAAAAAATGAAATGTATATTCAAAATGAAAAAATAATTCCAGAAAAAAATGGAATTCATATTCGATGAAAAAAATAATTCCAGAACTAATGAAAATTCATATTCAAGGAAAAAATAATTCCAAAATTAATGAGAAAATTCCAATTCAATAAAAATTCATGTTTAATACAAAAATAACTTAATTCAATTATAAAAACACTCGTGCTCGCACAAGATAAAAAAATAACTTTATTTTCATGAAAATTTATTCAGTTTAATATAATTCAATTTAATTTTAATTTAATTAATTTAATAACAAAATTCACAATTAACGGCAAATATAATTTTCAGAATTAACGGAAAAATAACCTCAGAATGAACTAAATTCGAATAAAATATGAATTTTTCTTTTCCACTCTCAATGTCTGAAGGCTTAAAGACCTCTGTTCTAGGCAAGAATACTGCGCCAAATTACCATAATGACACTTTTTTTCGATAAAACATTCAAATCTCGAAGAAAAATTATTACAGAAACGTTGATCAAAAAATAAATATGAAGGAAAAGACGAAAGAAATACTCTAGAAAATTGTGTTTTTGGGGTGTCTCGGAAGAAATTCAGAGATTTTCCGAATACCCTCAAGAGCCAACAGCCATAATAAAGTAAACGTGAGAAGTAAACACTTCAGAGCAGGTGCGAAGCATTATTCATAAGGCTTTCGTGCCAACGTATAGACACAAAAAAAGGTCTTAAAATCTCGAGAACAAACTACCCGAGTAATGCAATAAATTATTTGCCCAGTCTAATACTTCCAAGAGTTTTTCTCTTAGATACAAATACGCGTTAAACTGAGATAATGTCGTAGTCGGAAGTCTTTCTTTATAAAAAAAATTTGTTAGAATCAAACTCGGTTATTACGGCATCGAAGATTCTGTGAATTTTCGTCTTGAAAAACGAAATGTTTTCCAGCATCGCCCAATTCTTCTTTTTACACCTTACGCTTTCAGATAATGGTGCCACAAATGTGTAGATTGCATTTTCTCAGTGTAGAAATTTTTCTTCTAACTTCAGAGTTAAGCCCTGACTGACAGGCTTGTGCAAGTTTTAAGTTAAAAATGTGGTGAATATGAACTTTTGGAGCTTTCATCAGAGGGCAGTGCTTAAAGTTGAACTTTCAGGGGTTTTGTAAGATGGCTTACCGTAGAAAGAGCCGCTGGGAAAAATGTGATTTATTGCAAAAATTTTACAATTAAAATTCTGTATAAATTTGTATGTGAAGATGAATATGCCCTGCATCATCACACATCTTGGCTGAAAAATATTGAACGAATTAAATTATTTCTTCACAAAAAAAAGAGAAATTGAAAAAAAACCGTTTTACTGACATTTATGTATTTAATGCCTCGTTTTTATGCATAATACTTAAGCGTCGTTAGTAAATTTTGAAAATGCTAAAAAAGAATATTAATTTTTACCGGTGATTCTGCATAATACCCAAGCGTTGTAGGTAAACATGATAAAGCGTACCAAATGCATCATATTTGCCGGTTATTATGCATAATCACTGTTTCGAATTGGTAAATATGATGAATCGGTCACTCCGCTGTAATAGAGTTTGTTATTTAGATGACCGTACTTGCAAGCTATTCACCGGATATGATGAACTTTAATTCAACGAATTTTTCCGAACATCCCCGAAATAACTCAAATAATTAACACCCCTATTTGATGAATTCTGCAATAGCTCCTCGATGTAATGGACTCCTATTTAACAAATTTTACGTTCGTACCCCGATATAACAAACTTTCATTTAATAGATTCTTTGATTTAGTGAATTTTTACAAGTTTTTGAGAGCATATAATCAGACCCCAATATAATAAACTCTTAAAGAATTCTACAATTGGACCCTGATATAATTGCACCCCGGTGTAATGAGCTCTCATTTGAGCAATTTCATGACCGTACCCCTGATATTACGAACTCCAAATTAAAAAATTATTCGTAGTGGCTTAACAAGTTTATTTTTGCTAACCCTCACTCTGGGTCCGGTGTATATTTGAATATAGATGGAAAACACATAAAAATTTCTTTTAAAAAACACCACCCCATGCACATTACACCAAATTATTTCTTTAAAGTTTTATGGTATTTTAAAAAGTACATCTTTTAGTGTCATTTCAGTACAGAATACTGCAGCATGAGTACAATAATTTCTTTTTATCTATAAAGAGTTTATTATTTGTTGGTGTAAGTTTTTGAGAGCTGCTGAAATTTTACGTGTTCAGAAGTTTGTAAAATCCCCGAAGTTGAGGGAATTTGCAGTAAAATTCAAGTCAACAACTATTCAAGTTTGCTAAGCAAAATTTCATTAGTTTATAGATAATAGTAAAACAATATTTTACCCGCAATTTGGCATTGTAGTTAATTACAAAAGCCGCTCTAATTAGTTGCTTTGTTAATGCATTATTTAAATTATAAATATGGAAACAGCACTAATTTGTATCCCCTTTCGTATAAGGAAAAAAAAATTCCATACATTTTTTATGGTGAAACATAGACTTAAATTTCAATATTGATTATTTTAGATACTCGTATACGTTCTAAATAAACAATTATGTTTCCTTCCAAAAAAAACTATAATTGATACTTATCAAAACACGATATTCACTACACTAAGTAAGAAAAAAAAATAATCTGGAGCGCCTTGAAGCATAATTGAAGACGTCCTTGCAATATGTCCTCCTGAAAAGAATTTTACTTTCAATAATAATTATCTTACATTATGAACTTTTAAACATAGAAATTTAATACCCACAAGAAAAACGTATATTTTAAAAATTGAAAAGGAAAATTTTAAAAAACTATTTAAGGAACCAAATAATAACAATTTATGCATTTTTTTGAAAGAAAGGATGTTTTACAAACTAGTTGGACACGCGTAATTGACTTATCCTTGTTCAACGTGATTCCCATATTAAAAACCGGTAGTAAAAATGAAGATTAATAACTGTTTTACAGCCAAAATTGATTTATATTATTAAAAAAAAAGATGTTTCACAAGGGGAATATATTTTTAATATTTTATTTCTTTTTAAATAAAATTAATACAGGGTGGGGCAAGAAGTCCGTAGAAACTTTAAAAATGAATAAAAACTGGAAAAATAACAGAAACCGGTTTGCAGGATTAGCATCGCTAGGCCGCGGGAATTATTTAAGACAGGAAAAAAATATCTAAAAAAACAGCCGATAGTTGGCGCTGGTACGAGTGACTTCGATGGAAATATGATAATGAGACGGTTATAAGAACTTGCGCTCCTAATCAACAACCAGTTCACCGTTGTAAGCCGCGTATGTGGACCTGCTGCACTCTGCCGTTGCTGGATTTGTGACTCGCCTGCAATGTGTCATCCCCTGTGATGGTGATTGTCATGTGGAACACACACTGTTGTAATAAACGATTTGGAGGCATTCTGTTCTTTATTTGCGTATCTTTCCTTTGACTTGTGTACGTCAGCACCACCTATCGGCTGTTTTTTTTTTAGTTATCCAACGTTCCATTTATGGACAATCGTGAAATACAAAGATTTAAAGTTGTTTCCATCAAATTTTAAAGTTGATGATCTATGTATAGGCATGCAAAAAGACCTCGAATTCCAAATTTCAAAACAATAAGCAGATCCATGAATTCACAATAAATTAAAAAAAGCACACGTTGAAGTTGAAATTAGGTGAACTACATCCGTTAAAAATTTATTTGTCTTTATAAGAATGTAAGCTTTCAAAAAAAAAAAAATTAAATTCCGAAGAGAACGAGGGAGAAATTGACCGAAATGTTCGTTTCACTATCATATGAACTAATATACAAAGAAGACAACTTAACATGGTTCAAATCTACACGCACGTATTTATCTTTAGAAAATACGTTAAATCTAATATTGAAAGAGTTGAAAAAAAAAACAACCGAAATCCTAAGGAAAACATACGAGTTAAGACAGTAAAAGTTACAGGTTGAATAGTTGCCACAGAAATTTCATGAGTCTTTACACCTTCACACTTTTGTGTTTGCGGAATTTATAAACTGAATTTTTGACATAAACATTGTTTGAAGCATGAACTTGAATTATGCGGATTTCCTAGACTTGAAACGAAACTTTCATGTCACGGTTCAAATTCCAAACCTTTTACGAAAGAAAAATGAGAATAATTACTTACTTACTTTGTTAATTGCAGTCATTTGAGCTAATTTGCAGGAAAACAGAGTACAAGCACTTGAGTTTTCTCCATTAACGAGAGGAAGAAGGGAAGGATCGGTATTTTACTCTTAGGAGCGCGGAGATCGTTTATCTCCGACTGGTGATTCCATTTTGTTTGTTTGTGTGTTTTTTTGTTCGCGAATACAAAGCTTTTGCCAAAAATTACTGAAACATCTCTTCTAATTGTTTCTATCTTTAGGTAAGCCTCTTATGCTTAATGAGTGAAAATTATGTTATCAAAAGCTATATACAGGGGAGAAGTAAGCATTTCAATCATTGGAAGATGCAATGAGGGCGGTAATTAAGTGTCGATCTGTTCGGAAGATGAAGGAAGGCAATAAAGAAGTCCATTATTCTGCTGGATATTTTCAGAGTAAGATTTCATCGGAAGGATTCAACAGACGGAATCGTTTGAAATTCACAGATTTACTTGATAGATTCATTTTGGATGCAACAAGGATCACCGATTTTGGAATCCTAATGGACGAGTTGCTTGAATATTCTGAACATTGTTCAGCAGTGGTTAAAAAAGCGTACAAAATGTTTGTGTGGTTTCATTCTTAAATAGGTTTCTTCACGTTCTCCCAAAGTGATCCTTCCTCTTTTTCGGGGCTCAGTTCGCCCTGCACCGGAGTATGCTGTAGGGCTTTGGAGACCATACCTTCACAGGGACATAGACTTGGTTGAGAGGAATACAGAGAAGAGCCATGCACGCTCTTGATGGCACACGGGGCTTAAGCTATGAAAAAAGACTTGGTTTTTGGAAATGCTTTCTTTGGAAAAGCACAGGTGTTGGGAACGGGATATGATCGAAGTATTTTAGAGTTTTCACGTTTATTTTATATCTCCTCATAAATGCAAGCTTCACATTTATATCGTAGCTCTGTTACAATGACCAGGTCCTAAAATGAACCTAAAATCAATATAATATCTTTAGCAGCAATTTAATATTTTTATTTATAGCGCAAAGTTTCAATGTTGTTTGTATGCTGCTTATGTATTACCATTGAAATATGATTTTCACTTTATCTCTGAAACTAGAGCCGATCTGACAAAATTAACACCAGATTCGCAATCAATGCCCCCAAATCACCCTAAAACAATTCAAATATCTTTGGCAATGATTAACTGTATTTGTTTATAACGCAGTTACAATTGGGTTTGTATGCTGCCTATGCGTTATTATTGAATTTTATAACTTTCACTTAAAAGTAGACGTGATGGAATTTTTTAAATTATTTTTCAAGTTATTAGCATCCGAAAAACTATAAAAACGCAAATTATTTTTAAGAGAGCCTTCTCATCACCGACCTGTGTAATTTAAAATTTCACAATTTGCTCCCCCCCCAATCAGTAATAGAAGTAATCCAGAAGTCACGCAAATCGCTGCAAAATATTTTATTTCTCAAATTTTACAGATTGTAAGCGCAGAATTTCGTGATAGACCGCAACACTTTAGTATTCAAAATACACAGTATTTTTTTTTTCATTTTTCATGCTCACTGATACTGTCCCGGGATGATTCCCATCATTTTTGGTTTTTCTACACTAATTCACTATAGAGGGGCCAACCAAAGATTCCAGCGTGGGGCTATACTCCAGAATAGGGGGGGGGAGCTTAGTTTTTGACCGAGCACTTTAGATTAGATGTTCCTAAACGTTTTGTTCAACCACCCTCCTATTCAGAATAGTTTTGAAATCATTGCCCCCCTCCCCCAACTCAAGCCAAACCATGGGATCCTATGTTATACCCGTAGCTTCTACCACCCCGTTGGAGATATTGCCCACTTTGGGAAACACTGCTCTAGATAGATACGCTAATCAGTAACTTCTTCGACAAAATACTCCTTTTTTTTAAAATCATAAATCTCTTGCGGATATAAGTTCTGTCATTCAATAGAGGAAGCTCAGTTTATACGACAAAAACTGTAACCTTACTTTCTTGGGGAATGGCGGAAAGGTGACAGTCAATATGGAATGGTTTTATTAGAGAAGTAAAGTAGTCTTCCAAATAAGTTTGTGAATTATCAAAAATACCCTATACAAGTTCCTACTATTGAGGTGAACGGTGGCAGTTTTTTTAGGAAAAAAATATTTGATTTTTATAAGCGGAAATCTGATTCTTAAAATCGATGATTTTCCTATGTTAAAACATCGTTTGGTATTGGTTTTGCTAATTTGATTCTTATAAGCGGTTGATTCTTATAACCTCTTATAGCCAGTGATTCTTATAAGCGGTGGCTACTTGTACATGAAATAGAGAAGGAAAAAATGTTGAACTCACCTTCAAAGAGTGAAAGTGTCCAGAATTCTGGCAAACAGAACTCGCTGTTGTATTCACGAAAAAGGCTTAAATTTAGAACACACGTTAAGACATTTTGAAACAAATTTTGTTTCTGAATACATATAAATGTTGTTTCATTCGAACTAATACAAATTTTTTGATTTATTTCTTAGAAAAATATAATCTTAGAAGTAAAATATTTTAGAATGAGTTGCGTGACTTTTGGATCACTCTGTATCTATTACAACCCATTACCTTACGTGGGTAACAAAGAGCGATATTCTTTAGGAAAATTATTTCCGTTGAGAGCGTTTAATTTACACCCGCAAAACCCCCGAGACTAACGTCTTTTATGAACAATGAAGATGAACGACTTTAAATTTAAAATGCTAATCGCTGTACATTTCTCACAGTTTAGTTTGTTTGCGTTATTCATAAGGCAAGCTATTTGAATCAATTATCTTTTACAGAGTTCGAGTCAAATTAAAAACTCATGTTGGGTTTTCATTTTCAGAAATGCTAGAGAAATACATTAAAGGTCTGTGAATTAATCTATAAATTCATCTTTAATGAAGCACGAAAAAGACTGCCGATAAGTACTCTAATGAACGCATCATACTTATTCGTAGGCATGTAAGTTTTGACTTCGAGTAATGCACTTCGTTAGTAATGTATTTCACTCTAATTTTTTCTTTCCATTATTTACTAAATGTTAAGGAAATACCAATTTAGTTACCAATTCTGAAGATGTATCACTGGCACTTCAACTCAACAGCATCCAAATTCGTTGTTTCTCAATTTATGGAGTCATGGTCCAAGAAAGAGATACTTGATGGGGTTTTGTTGGCGAAGAAAATTATATTCTCTCTTAGGCCGGTATTACACTATAAAAGTTTGATAAAATCCCTTTTATAAAACTTGAAAAATCCAACCAATAAAGTTATTGGTTGCATTCTAGAAAATGCAACTGGTGACCTTATTTGCTGCATCTTTCAAGTTTTATAAAAGGACTTTTACCAAACTTTTATAGTGTAATATCGACCTTAACCACTCTTCCATTGTTTCCTAAACAATAAAATTTGCAAATCTTTGGTGTGATTGGTGTATGTGTGCGAAGCAATCATATCGAGTATCTGAATGAATATTTATACAAATACAAATACAAATACAAATACAACGCCACAACAGGCAAAATGCCCAACGAGGTGGCTGATAAAAAGATGCCCATAAAAATATGGTTGTCATATGTTTCAAAAATACAGCAACCCAATTAAAAATGCAATTAACACAAATTACAAACAATATATACACATGATAAAATATTATACAATGCCCATAAAGAATACTTATGGTTGTCTTATTCTAAGAATGGATAGCTTCTCGATTTACCCCAACATGTTTATCGTATTTCTTTTTAAACGTGTCAACTGTGTTACAATTTACTACCTCCGGGGGTAAGCTATTCCATTTATTAACAACCCTATTGGAGAAAAATTCCCTGCGACACCATAACCTTGCATTGTCCCTCACCAATCGATACTGGTGTCCCCTTGTAAAAGCAGTCGATTGGCGGTGTACTAAAAGTTCATGGTCCATCCTATCCATCCCACTGAAAATTTTGAACACTTCGATCATATCTCCTCGACACCTGCGTTCATCCAATGTAAACATATTCAAAAAATGAAGTCTTTCTTCATAACTCAAGCCCTGTGTGCCAATAAGGACACGCGTAGCTCTTCTCTGCACCCCTTCAACCAAGTCTATGTCCCTCTGTAGGTATGGTCTCCAAAACCTTACAGCATACGCCAGTCCAGGACGAACTAAGCCTCGAAAAAGCGGAAGAATGACTTTAGGAGAACGCGAAGAGACCTTTTTGAAAATGAGACCAAGCATTCTATTCGATTTTTTGACAACCGCTGAACAATGTTCAGAAAACTTAAGTCGCTCGTCAATGAGAATTCCCAAATCGGTGACTCTAGTTGCATCCGGGATAGTGACACCATTCAACTCGTAAGAGAACCGTGGGTTGTTCGAACCAAAATGAGCGACCATGCACTTATCTACGCTAAACGTCATGCTCCATTCATTTGCCCATGCTGCAATCTTGTTTAAGTTGGTCTGGAGCAACTCCCTATCGCTTTCATTTCCGATTACCCCCATTAGCTTCACATCATCTGCGAATTTGCTAGTAATTCCATCGATACCCTGATCGAGTTTGTCGATAAAAAGTGAAAAAAGTATGGGGCCAAGGACACTTCCCTGAGGAACTCCACTTGTGACGTCTGTCCAACCAGAGAATTCCCCGTTCACCATAACTCGTTGCGACCTATCTCTTAACCACGATTCTATCCAATTCAGCAAGTTGCCCCCTATTCCAATCTCGTGTAAACGCTTCAAGAGTTTGCCATGTTGGACCCGATCGAATGCCTTCTGGAAATCAAGGTAAACAACGTCGACATTTTTGCTCTTACCCAAAGCCTTAGTCACGTAATCATAGAAGCAAAGGAGGTTAGTTACACATGACTTCCCCTTCCTGAACCCATGCTGATTATCCGACAATACATTATTCTCGTCTATCCACTTCACAAACTGCCTTTTGATGATAATTTCCAAAATTTTCGAGAGGGAGCTCGTCAAACTCACTGGACGATAATTAGACACCACTTCTCTACTACCCTTCTTAAATATCGGAACAACGTTAGCCAGTTTCCAATCTCTCGGGACGATACCCTCAGCAACACTACTCCTGTATATCTGTGCGACTGGCCCCAACAATTCATTAGCACCTTCCCTGAGAACCCTGGGATAGATATCATCTGGTCCTGGTGCTTTGCTTGCACATACATTTCTTAGAAGATTTAGGACCTCCACGTCTTCCACTTGAATATCGTTGAGCGTTTTATTACCCCATGCAACACCCGTATATCGAATATCATTATCTCCATTAAAAACCGACGCGAAAAAGTCATTGAAAGCACTACACATGCCTACATTGCTCTCTACTTTTGAGCCTCCTATCGAGAGGGGGCCAACTGTCCCCTTACATCCATTATTGACGTATCGAAAAAATGATTTTGGGTCAGAGCCAATGTTATCTGCCAACCTAGATTCAATTTGCTTTTTACTATCCCTTATCACTTTCTTCAACAGTCTTCTTTTATCAGTAAACAATGATAGGTCACCTCGTCCACTTTTATACTCTCTGAATGCTCTTTTCTTTTCAAGATAAAGGTTCCGCACGCTATCCGTGAACCATAGAGGGTGTGATGTACAAACACGCTTTTTTCGAACAAAGGGTATGACGTCGTGCAAAACAGAGGACAGCTTCGTACTAAATTCTTCCCATTGACTTACCACCCCTACTGATTCCAACCGGTCTTTGAAAACTTCCGCTAACCTTCTTCGCAAAACATCAAAGTTAGTTCTCCGAAAACAAGGAACCAGTCTTTTGTTATCAACCTTACCCGAGGAAAAGTTACAGTGAAATCTGACGATACGATGATCACTGGAAGAAAACTCTTCCCCCACCGAAACATGTTCAACTAGATCCTCAGAACTAGTAAGAACTAAATCCAAAACAGCAGTACCCCTAGTGGCTTCTGATACATGCTGATACAAAAAATTTTCGAGCACCAACTTAAGAAAGTCTCTTTCATACTGATTTCCAGATGAAAGGTTCTCCCAATCAATACCCGGGTAATTGAAATCCCCTAGTATGAGAACCCTCTTTCGCTTACACATGTAGGAAATTTCATCATGCATTTTGGCGATATAGTTTTGATCCCTATTCGGTGGATTGTAACAAACCCCAACAATAAGCTTATGACGTCTTTTGTTCTCAAGTTCAACCCATATGGTTTCAATATCACTTCCCTGCACGTTACACTCTCTAGCCTTCAAACATGATTTCACGTATATCAACACTCCACCCCCTTTCCTATCAGATCTATTTCTCAAAAAAGTATCGTATCCGGAGATGTGTAAGAAAGATTCATCCCCATCGTTTGCCCAAGATTCTGTAATGGCTATAAGATCCAAGTCCTCCACAACTATCATAGTTTCTAAAAAATCTTTCTTGTTACCCAAGCTCCTGGCATTTATTAACACACATTTTAATTTGCCCGGTATATTGTTATAAGGATATAAATACAGTGTATCCGATTGTGCACATCCAACCGTTGATGTATTTTTCTCCTGTATTACACCATTGTATCGTGTACTTTAGACCAGGGAAGGGATTAAAAAATTGATTTCAATCATCTCTGATATAAATTGAACGTTATTCTTAACTGTCATTTTTTTCTCAATAATTTTTTTGTTTAAATAAATTGAATAGATTAAACTAGACAGGTAATTATTATTCCAGGGTTGGGATATTCGAATTCAATTCATTCACCAATTACTGGTGAGATCAAATCTTTAATTGGAAGCTGAATGCGTGAAAGAAGGAAAATACGTTCTCTAGTGAAGCATGGAATAGTTATCAGAAAAATAGGCTTGAAGTATGTTGGAGCAGATTTCTTCCCTTGTGTTTTTCGGTGGTTTTTTTTTTTTTGTTGGAGAACACGAACACAATTCTCTCGTCAGTGGTTACGGTATTAAATATAGCTTTTAATATACACGTATATTATGCCGTACATTAGGGGCCGTTCAAGTATTACGTAAGCAAATTTTTAGCCATTTTTGACCCCCCCCCCTTGTCAGCAAAATTTTGTCACCAGCTCTGCCCCTCTGAATCCTAACACATATTTTCATAAAGGGTGGTTACTGACGTAAGCGTTATCCAAACCCCCCCCCCCCGCTGCCCCCCTTGTCATCAAAAGTCAGCAAATCGGAAACCCTCCCCCCCCCCACATCGATGATGACGTAATACTTGAACGGCCCCTTATACGAAACATAGCGTATAGTATATTCAAATCCGTAAAAAATCTAGAACCACGGATAATCTCTCAAGCCAACTTGTCTTTGATGTAAGATGTCCTTGCTGATGGATCTGTTGAATCGAATTAGATTTTTAATGACTAAATCAATTAAATTTAATTGAAGGAGGGGGGGGGAAACCAATTTTTTTTGGTAAGATCGAACTTTCAGTGCAGTTGCAGAATAAAAAATGGTTTATCAACAGCGGTGAGGACGAGGTTATTCTGATATTCTCTCAGGGAAATAGTGTATTGTGGGGGAAGGATGAATGAAGGCGTAGGTTGTTGGAGCATGCATTTTTTTCAAATTTTCTCTCACTATGTTGGTCTTCGATGCTTTTGGAGGAACACGATGACAATTTCCTGATCGACGAGTGTGATCACTTTGAGAAAACAATGTGATTCAGAAAAGATGGGAAGACTTTAAGGCATGATAATACACACCAATACAAACAGAAAATGCATGGTCTAACATGAAACGTAAACACGCTAGCGCGTTTCGAAACGGCCGCTCCGTAAACGTTAAATCGGTATTCCTGTAGAAATTTATCGGGATAAAAAGAATACACCATGCATGCAATTGTAACCTGGGGAAAAAGAAGAAACCGTGTGCAAATCTGAGTCACGGTGAATAAAAGGCGCGGACACCAGCCCTGCGAAGTTTTTCCAGCGTGCAACAAGTCAGCAAATCCCCTCGATGCTGACGTAATACTTGAATGCCCCCCTTTTCACCTGTAGACATATCTCTCGATTAACTTTCCTTTTCAAAATCCTTCATGGCCATTTTCATATCGACACTTCTAATTTTCTAACTCCAGCTTCATACTTTTCAAAAAGAATTAACAATTCACAAAAATTGAAACCTATCTCTGCATCCACAGATTGTTTCAAATTTAGTTTCTTTTCTCGTACAATAACCGACTGGAACAACCTCCCGCCAAACGTTATTGATCCTACAACAGTTTCTGATTTCCTTTGTAACATCAATCGTCTCTGTCAAACTTTACCACCGCGTTCCCTTGTACAGGCCTCGGCTAAGCAATATTGTAAAAATAAATAAATAAATAAATGTGTTGTGCTGTGTAATTTACCATAAATTTTTTTAACTATGAGTGATGCTTGAACAATTGCACCGTTGTAGAGGCCTGTTGCTCTCTATGAAACTGTTTCTTTGAACCAGTTGAAAATCGGTCCGGAGAAAGACAACTCCATTAATAAAGATTTGAGATTCTACAGGGCGTTTTGATGGTTACTGCTGTAACACTTAGGACCGCATTCACCGACATGATTTAAACTGTAGTCACAATTTTTGGATAAGAGATCAACATAGATTGGTTAAAAACCTGAATTTAACCAATCCGTATCGATCTCTTATCAAAAAATTGTGACTATAGTTCAAACCAGTGATTCCCAACGTGGGCGTTAACGACCCCTTGGGGTGCGGTGGAAAGTTCCAGGGGGCGGCAGAAGCTACGGGTATAACATAGGATCCTATGGGTTAGATTGCGTTGGGAGCGATAGGACAAAAAAGGTTAGGAAACTGTGGTTTAAACCACGTCGGTGAATACGACCCTTAAAAAGTTAATAAATATTCTTGAGGGTATCTTAAATAACTACGTTTCGAATTACTATGTTTTTTTTTTAATAAAAGGATTATCGTAAGCCTAAGAAACGGTATTAGCCGGGAAAAAAAAAATTTCAAATACGATAATGAAAAACTCTTGGGAGACCAAAAAAAGAAGCAGCTTAAGGATAATCTCGAGCCCGAAGCTAGGGAAGAAAAAAATATGGTCGGGAATTAAAAATATATTTTTTTCCCTTATTATGGATCTGTCATTCCCAGGAGAAAAGCGATTTTTACGGATTACTGCCACTTAATTCCGTTTTAAACGAAAACTTCCATCACTTATTCGATTTCAGTGAAGCTTATAAAAACTTCGTTGGTAGCAGTTTCATAACAACACGAAGGTTTTTCAACAGCCGGCTGACGCCAAGATGAATTTAGGAAAGAGAGAGGGAGAGAAAATTCAACTGTCCTTGCGGGAAATTGAACCCACGTCCTCTCTGAACGCATTCGACTACGCGAAGGCAACAAATTTCAATCTTTCCTTACAGCTCGTGTGCACTGAGCGGGACCGTACATGGACGCGGTCGGACATAATTCAGTCCAAGCTCACAATTGCTGACACTGTCACCAGATGCTGACTTATTCATTGATGAAGTCGCTCTCCATTATCCATACGAAGGTTTTTAACATCTTTTCATAACTACCGTAAATTCCGGCAAATAATCACTAGAAAAAAGAAATAATTATTACAGGATTACGGAGGAAAAATAAATTGAACTTGCACCATGACACATTATCTGGATAAGACATTAATTCGGAAGGTAGATGGCAGCACTACACTTGCAGTATATAACCATGCTCGAGGCGTGAATGTGAGCCGCACCTCCTAGAGATAGAAGACCTCTGCACTGTTTGCCATAAACGTCATTCAGACTACCTAGCAAGTTTGCCACATTTTGAAACACAGCATCCTATTTCGCTTCTTCTTATTTTGGCGTTGAATCTTCCCGATTGGCTCACAAATACCGCATAGTGATTGGATGTGGTGCATCGAAATCGTCAATTCTGAGCCCGAACATTTCTTTTCCTCATAACGACGATACTGGCATGGGCAGGGAATTTTTTTGCCCTGAATATTCTGAGGGAAAATGGACTACTTACTGACGTCACAAGCAGACTGCGGAGGACTTCTATCTCTAGGAGGTGTTGATTTGAGTCGGTCTCTCATTCGAAAAAAAAGTCTCTCCAGAAAGTGTAGACCATTTTTCAACACGATAATTTCAATTCTGACGATTATTCGATTATTACTTCAATCATACGATTTTAGCTGTAGATATACAACACTGCTCAACACTGATTTTGTTCCCAAATATTTTTCAGTGATTTTAAGAAGCCGCTGTGGTGGTAGAGTGTTCAGTGACAGGTGAGGATCCGGGTTCAAACCCCACCGTCGACGCAGTGGTAGTCGGATGAAGTTGGTTTTCTGCGGTTCCCAACTTCGACGCACGAATGCGAGCCGATCTCCCCGTTAAAAAGTCTCGCCGCAGAGAGCAACAGTCCTACAACGGTATAATTATTCATTCATTACACTTCACTCACTATGAGTTGAGAAAAACTCATAGTTTAAAGAAATTGATTGCAGATGGCAGCACTACACATAACAAGCATTGCACAGAAACAAACTTCACGGAAGGTCAACTATACGTGCACACACATTCCAAAATGTACCAATGCGTTAGAAGCTCCACAGAGGAATCTGGACGAGGTGCATGTGTGTCTAGTTTAGTAGTGATTTTAAGAGCATTTTGCGGCACTGATTGCTAATCTGGCCTTGGGTTTTTAGCTTAGCTCTAGTTTTGGAGGATTAAAAATTGAAAATCAAATTTAAATACTAATACATAAGTAGCATACAAATCAGAAAGAATAGCGTAAATTAGGGAAAGAATAGCATAAATTAGGGAAAGAATAGTATAAATTAGGGAAAGAATAGCATAAATTAGGGAAAGAATAGCATAAATTAGGGAAAGAATAGCATAAATTAGGGAAAGAATAGCATAAATTAGGGAAAGAATAGCATAAATTAGGGAAAGAAGCGTTTTCCGTTAGTTTTTTGCTGTTCTGTGCCAACTTTTCACCAATTTTCGAGTTCAAATATCTCAATGAACATTGCACTTGGAAACGCGAATTTTTGTTTTTGGCCTCAGGAGAGATAGTGTAACAACTTCCTAATTGGAAGTTAGAGGACGGGGGGGGGGGGGGAATGTATGGTAATTTAGAATTTTTTTTTATATTTTGTGTGACACTGTATTTTAACTCTGAAAACTGACACAGCGCGATTTCTGAACACATTTTGAGCATTTTTTTTAAAATTTGAAACAATACCTGTTCGACGAACGGTTGATGAGATAAAGGCCACATTAGGACTTACAGGACACCCTGTATAGCTGATATACATATGAAATGTTTCCCGGAACGGAAGGAAATTCCGTTTAACAAGCTGATGAAGAACACTGGTTTAGAGTACCGAATTCTCTTTACTATCAATGGGGAAGGGGGGGGGGGTCCATTTATGTGACTAGTATATATGCCGCGGGCCGCTTGAGTGATTCGGACCTGTGCTGCGAGTCACTCAAGGTGAAAGTTGTCGCACCATAAAATTCGTGTTTTTATCACGACATAACCTGAACTAGGAAAAGGCGAGAAGAGCGGGAAGATAGTTTAGCTCCTCATATACACTAGCTAGTATTGCTACCTGTTGGAGAGATGGTGAATCACCCGTCTATATTTTCATAACAGCAGACCCAAGTGTGATTTATAACCCTGTTTTGTTTCGTGTCCGGAAAATTCACTGACAAACAATTCACAAATATTGGTTCGTCGTGAAGCTACCGAGTCCGTGAGCGAGTGAGTGGGAGAGTGGGTAGGTGAGTGAGCGAATGACTGACTGGGCGAGCGAGTGACTGAGAGAGTGAGTGGGCGAGTGAGTGAACTGGTGAGTGGATGAGTAGGCGGACGGGTGAAGGAGTGGGTGAACGAGATACCAAGTCCGTGCGCAGGTGAGCGAGGGAATGAGTGAACTGAAGTGGTTGGGCGAGTGGGTGAGAGAGCTATTGAGTTCATGTGTGAGTGAGTGAGGGGACGAGTGGAAGAGTTACTCACTCACCAAAAGTCACTCGCTCGCTCCCTTACCCACTCGCCCACTCACTCACTCACTCACGGTCTCAGTGGCTCACTCACTTGCTCCGTCACTCAATATTTCGATCGTTCACTCGCTCACGGACTCGGAAGCTTCCTGACGAACAGTTTTCGGTGAATTGTTCATCGGTGAATTTTTCTGAAGGTGAATTGCTGGTCGGTGAATTTTTCTGGCGGTGAATTGCATGGTGGTGAATTTTCCTGAAGGTGAATTGCTGGTCGGTGAATTTTTCTGGCGGTGAATTGCATGGTGGTGAATTGCTAGTCGGTGAATTTTGCTGGCGGCGTATTTTCCTGGCGGTGAATTGCTGGTCAGTGAATTTTTCTAGCGGCGTAATTTCCTGGCGGTGAATTGCTGGTCAGTGAATTTTTCTGGCGGCGTAATTTCCTGGCGGTGAATTGCATGGTGGTGAATTGCTAGTCGGTGAATTTTGCTGGCGGCGTATTTTCCTGGCGGTGAATTGCTGGTCAGTGAATTTTTCTGGCGGTGAATTGCATGGTGGTGAATTGCTAGTCGGTGAATTTTGCTGGCGACGTATTTTCCTGGCGGTGAATTGCTGGTCAGTTAATTTTTCTGGCGGTGAATTGCTGGTCGGTGAATTTTCCTGGCGATGTATTTTACTGGTCGGCGAATTTTTCTGGCGGCGAGTTTTCTTAGCGGTGAATTGTTGTCGGTGAATTTTCCGTAAACCGTTTTGTTTAAGGTTCAAGTAACCCCCTCAGGCTCAAAGTAACCCCAAGTAACAGTACTGCATTTAATTGACAGAGCCAAGACAGCCGGAGAAGCCAAAAATGAAACAAGGATAGTCTCATCCGCAGCCCACCGACACGTGAATGAAGGTTAAAAGTTATTTTTTTTACCTATTCAGTTTATACTCACATTCTTCATTACAGATGGCTACGGTTTTTCATGGGGGATATGCATAGCCAATATTTCTACTCGCATGTCTTACCTAAAACTTACGGCTGTTCAATAAATTCCCATTCATTTCTTCATATCAAGGAAGATTAATTCATACTTGTACACGCCACGGACTAACTGAAAGAAGAAGTATTTGGAAATATATATGAAATATACTAAACCTCATAGATTGTGTTTTTCCCTTTAGAACTTAGAATGTCTTGACATGACGGAATGCGATATTTTTCTTTGTGATGTATGCATTCTATACATGCGTATGTGGTTTTTTCTTCGGTCTCAGCTGCCTTTCTTCACGTGGATTGGGAAATAAACGATCCGGATCCGATAAATCATTCCCGACATCGGGTTGAAAAAACTTCTTCAGTTCAGTTTCTCACGATTTTTTAAAAATGAGAAAAAGAATCAAACTCGGAGTTTTTCCCTCTCAATAGAAAAGAGTAAACACTTTCGATTGTGAACAACATGAGGATCGTACATTGTGTACAAAAAAGAAGAAAGATCGAAATGACGTAGAATGTGGAATGTTTCCCGTCTTTTATCCACCGATCTGCGGTTTTAATAATCGATGCGAGATATATTTCTGGGTTTACCAGCCATACATCTATCAAACATACACAATTCTTGTCTCTTTTCATGCTTAAAAGAAGTCTTAGAATACAGTCGATGTTTCTTATAACGATCCTGTTTGTTTCACGGGAAAACTAAACTTATATTGAGATGTTGTCAGGGCCGGATTTTAATCATTTAAGAGGCCCGGTGCGAGAACAGTTTTGCGGACCTCTTCAATATTACAAAAGATAATGTGATGAGGGGGTTGGGTTGGCCCAGAAATTTACTCATTTTTGCTCTATACATCCACCTTAATTCAATTTAGAGGGGCGGTAAATGGGATTCGGATCAGTCAGAAACACTTTTCCGAGGAGGTTCCAGAAAGCAGGGCCGTCTTATTGCATGTGCATACTGGATAGGGCTAGTCGATAAGGAGCCTCACTTAACGATACATATGAAAAACAAAATAATGTTTAATACATTTGAAATAAGATTATGAATCGGGGGCTCACACTAGCACTTCAAGTCTAATAGGGTGAGGGGTCAAGAGAATCTCATTTACACAGGGCTCATACTACTGTTAACACCATCCCTCCTCCCTCAATTGGACAGGCTGGTAGGGGGGACCTTAGATATCAGTCATATTTTTAAAGTACATAAAACTATAAATTTTCTTGAAAATAATCATAAGAAGCCATCTATAAATCTTGGTCTGGGGTCCTGTGAAAAAAATCAAGGCTTCGTTCAAGGATGTAGGGGGGGGGGGTCCCCATGGATTCGCTACCATATGTGTGTGTGTGTGCTAATAAATCGACTTATTTTTGATTAACAAAACCATAGAATTTATGGCTTTTTAAAGCAGTTTCGTAAAATACGTATATTATATGTAGTTGATAAATTAAATCCAATTTTACCAGCACCTCATAGAGATAGAAGTCCTCCGCACGAGTTGGCATGTTCATCTATAACGTCATTAAGACTATTCAGCAAGTTTGCCACATTTTGAACCACAGCATTCTATTTCGTTTCTTCTTATTTTGGCGTAGAATCTTCCTGGTTGGCTTACAAATACCGCATGGTGATTGGATGCGGGGCATAGAAAACGCCAATTCTGAGCCCGATCATTTCTTTTCCGCGAAACGATGATGTTGACACAAGCAGGGAAATTCCCCCGCCCCCGAATATTCAGAGGGAAAATGAACTACTTACTGGCGTCACAAGCAGCGTGCGGAGGCCTTCTATCTCTATAAGGTGCTGGTTTTACACCATGATGCGATCGCACTTTTCGCACCGGGTTTGGTCCGGCCCTGAATGTCGTTAGATGGAACGTTTGAAAAAAAAAAGCTCTCCAAGGCAAACGATAGTTGGATCCCGTATTCTACTAATCATATCGATGCGTGATGCACACATCAAAACTCAATTTTACTTATCCAAAATTCATTGAGGAGTGGAAATACTTCAAATGTTAAGGTAATTTTTTTAATTGAGTTATTTCTCTGTTTTTCATTTGAAAGGAAAAAAAGACCATCGTTTTAACAAAACAATCCCTTACAATTCTGGAGGGGAGTGAAATTACTCTCCAGAATCATTTTTTTGCACAATACTGTTTGAACCGAATGAAAAATTATATTATTCATTTTATTCTGATATGAGCTGCTGCAGTGCAAATGAATTAGGTTAGAAAATAATGCTCATGAAATCGCAGTATTTAATTACATGCAGCACCAAATTCTCCAATATCAAATGTCAAGGTGAAATACAATTTCGGTAAGCAAAAAGCGCGGGTTTTTTTTATAAATTTTTTTGGTACAAAACTGAGTTCGGACGTTAAATTGGATCGAATGATCTTTGTAGGTCGTTATATTGGATGAAAAATAACGTGGGATTAGTGGGATGAAATTTGGGATTTTTCGTTCCGGTAATTATAACGGACCTTCGCGATAATGCGTGGTCATTAAGGTATCAGACTACGTTCGAGAGCACTTTTCTATAAAATGGGCCTGTAGTAGACTTTTTTTTGAGCATTTTTTGATAGAAAGTATCCCGAAAATGATGGAAGCAATAATAAATTTTGGATTACTTATGTCATTTTTGGTGAAAAAGTCAGTTTTATGTCAACTTAAACCAAATGTCAAGTTTAAACCAAATTCATGTGATTATATGAATTTGTGGAAAAAAAACACTTTGAATGGAATGTTTTGTAGTTTTTACAATACATTTAGCTAGTTATGCACGGTATGCTAGTATTGTATGGCATGCTCATAAGTTACACTCAAATCTGTTTATTTAAGTGTCAATTTTTTGAAATTTCATTCTACATAACGTCTATAAAACACTGTAATCAGACAAATGTACGTGATAGACCTTAGATTTTTTAGTTCATAACAATATGTAGCAAAATATCATATTAAAATTTCGAAAATGGTACAATGAATATATTTTTAAAACATCGTGTTTCAAACTCATGTGAAATGTCAAAAATAGCATAGGGGCCCATATGATTTGCCCGGGCCGGGGTTCGAACCCAGAACTGCCCAGTAAGAAGCTAGTTCCCTAATTACTAGAATTGCCACCTGGCATTCGAGTGTCACATGCGGCCGGTGAGTCATGCGTTGGAGACCCCTGGCTTACAGGCTTTCGCAAATGTACGCGAAATTCTACTACTCGGGCATGTCGTAATCAAGAATTTAAAACTCATTAATTATTTGAGCTTATAATTTATCATACACATTTATCTATGGGTAAATATTTCTCAAGATCCTTTATATTATTACCGCATTTTACGTCAGTGCATAGGAGCTCTATGATGATGGAGAGAGAAATTTCTGATTTCTGTGAACACTATTGTCGAATTGTAATGGACAGATTAATACGTAGAAATCTTCGAATATGTTGAATTCAATATCTGAGAACGGAGTTGGAGCTCACTGATAATATAAATTTGATCAGATGCGTAAAGGAAATTGCGTTATAATAATGATTTGGAGTTGATCGTACTTACTATATCTCGATTTATAATACCTGAATTATAGTGCCAAGTATACGTTTAGGGGAAGCATTATATCCAGATAATGAATGGAACTGATGGAATTCGTAAATAGCAAGAAATATGATATGACTGATGCATTATACATTAGCAAGATATACAGGGTGGGCGAAAGTTCCTTACACATTTTGAAACCTAATAAAAAATTAACTAATCGACACAAAAACGGGCAGTTTCCACTAAATTACGAGGATAGTTCAAAAGGTAAGGTAACAACCCCAGTAGCACAATGACATAGTACAATATCTCAGTTATATATTGGAATATCAGATGCCATAACTATGATATAGATCTGTTTTAGGAGACATAGATCTATATCCTAAACATGATATAGATCCAACCTGACAGATTTCCAACATCGGCCTATGTCAATGCGACATAAATCTATATTAGCCTTTGTCGTTTGGTCTACATCGGATTCGCGATATGGATCTGTGTCTCCTTTGATAGATCTATATCAGATTCATGATATATATCTGTGTCGTTCGAGATAGATCGGTGTCATATTCACGATATAGATCTATTTATCTTAGACTATGACTTTTTTAGCTAGAGCGATATCGTGGACAAATATTGATCTATGTTTGAAACTGAAATTTTACGATACAGATATATATCCTTGTGCTACTGAAGGGCCCTCTGAGAGAAAACATTTTTCACGAATTTTAATAGATACGCAACGTCGTGAGGCACCGGTACATATTTCTTCTTAACAAAGTCACCATGGTCAACACCATCTATAGCAGAAGGTCTCCGCGCGAACCTCGTGACGTCACTGAATGTCATCTCACCTAAAACCATTGGATACAGTGGGCCGACGCATGCGCCATCTTTACCCTTTTTTTTTTGTAGTATATCCAATGACTATAGGTGAGATGACCTTCTTCAACGACGTCACGAGTTTCGCGCGTAGCCCTTCTGCTATCGATGGTGTTACGCCCAGGTTGCCGAAGCATTTGTTCCATGGGTATAATAATGTATCGAAAGTATAACAGAAGAAATAAGCGTCAAGGTCGTGAAGCCATGTCAAGACGATTTTCTGAACTTCGACGTTATTTTGAATTTCTTAGGAGGAGGACACGAGATATGTTTCCAAGATATTGATGCTTGCTTCGTCTCAGGTATCACGTGATGCACCCACATTTCGTTCTATGTAACGATACAGTGCAGGAACGGAACGCCCTCCACCTGAAACAGCATTAAGTGCCGCAGAGACAACCCCATTCTCGTGGCTTTAGGCTCCTCTTTGTAAGTTGTCGCGGTAGCCAGAGAGACCACGCCTTCCTGTATCCCGATCGTTCATGCATCATGGGCGGAGATACGGGGGGGGGGGGCATTGCACCCCACCCAGTGTCAAAGATGGAGTCGACTGATCTAATGTATAAATGTATATATGAATTGACATCATCATCATGCCCCCCCCCCAGCAAAAATGACCGTGACCCCCAGACTTCCAAGTCTATCTCCGCCTATGTCATGCATGATATTATGGAAATGTTGAGTTCCTGTGCAATCTCGCCTAGGTGAATCCGACGATCGGCTTGAATCAAAGCCGCTCTTTGCACGGCACACATTGTCATCTGTGTGGTGGACGTTCCTGGTTTTTTTTTTACCTGCCTTCATTGAATTTTGGGCACTAAAACCACACCTGTTTTCCTGACATTACACCGCATCCGTAAGCTTCCACCAATTGCCGATGAATTCAAGCTGGGGGCAGTTTTCTTTAGATGTAAAAAGCTTACGGCACTTCTTGCTTCAATGGCCGACAACGTTTCCATCAAGGCCCCCCCCCCCATCTTCTGAGACTTTATACCAGACCAGAATTAAATTTTAGCTGATTCCCAGCCCTATGGGCCGCCACCTGTCAGCATACAAACTGGTCATGAAGGCCTATGAAGAAAGGGAAGAGCATATATTGTTTGTGTAAAGAATTATGTTGTGCATGTTTGTGTTGGTGCTTGATTTGAAAAGTCCAATCGGTCATGGTCTGTCTGTCTATTCCAACACACTCAATGCCACCACAACATGTACAGTGCCGCCACAAAACATCACAAGGGAGAAGATCCTCCCACTTACATCATATTTACTCGAAAAAAAACTCGATTCCACAGCGCATGACTGATCAAAACACTCTCGGCCGTTATTCCAAACATGAAAAATATGCAAATTTTTTTCACCGACGTCAGAAAAAAAAACAAAACACGCGAGCCTTTATAATTTTTTTTCCAGATTTCGATCTTTACTATAATTGAAATAATTTTTTTGTTGGAGCAGTGCCGCACTCATCAAAATTGTATTCACTGGAAAATGTTTAGTTCCACTTGCAATTATGGCTCTAAAACTTTCTTGTATTCACATTCACAAGTTTTAGGGTTATGGTGATTTTTCAGTTATCCTTAAACCTTTTTCCATCACCTTATTCATGGTGTGATATAGGAAAAATATGACAAACATATTTAATAACTCCACTTCCAATGCATCTGTCGATTGCGATAAATGGAAAGTCAAGTCATCCGCGTCGAAAAGACAATTAAATGGTCGTAACCATCAAAGCTGCTTACGTAAAAAAAAAATAATTATAAATTCAAATACACAAGTAGAATCTCCGAAACTGCCGTCCCCTGAAAATGCGGTATATAAAAGGCTTTATTTTATCTCTCCTTCTGTTCTCTTTGGATCCCGTTTCTTGAAATCAATCTTCGCTCATTAAGCAATCGGTAACGTTTCCATCGCTAATAGATTTTACACAGCTGAAGAATCGAGATAAAGTTGAAACGAGAAAAATTATCCCTTCGAAAATTATTCATTTCCTTCCCGTCGTGGTGAATTTAAATGATTAAATACAATGATAAATAACAATGTATTTATGTAAATGTGTGTGCATCGCAATTTGATATTTGTGTTTTTTTTAATATGTTTAGAATTTATTTTCTTTTTTTTATATGAAAGCTTCAAATTCCTTTAAAAAATTGTAAGGTATTTTTATCATTGATGAGACAACTAGAGAAACATTGTATTCTTTGAAACAAGGAAAAAAACAGTTCGTCTACTCTCATCTATGCACAATAATAGTGATATCACGCAAGCAGTGTAGCATCGAACCTACTCAGGACACATGACGTTCAAATGAAAGCTGTATATTTCTTGGCAAAAATGCTTTAATGACATTTCAGTACCAATATGACAACAACTTCAGGTTTCTTAGTTTAAAAAATATGTGTTTCAACAAGCTTGTGTATGTGTGGCGCCTTATTTACACACCAAGAAGCGGCAAACTGGAACGGTCATTTTTTGTCCCCCGCGTCTTGAATTCCATTGAAAAGCATCTATTATTTTTTATTTTCCTCTGTAAGTATATATCAATAATTTGTAGAATCCATTTTGTATTATGAGAAAAAAATATAAACCTGTTTTTAAGGCAAACATTTTCAAATTATTTCCAACTTTTTTTGCTAAAATTATCATAAAAATAAAGTCACACAGCAGAGTGGATGCTACAAATCATTGATATATGCCTATAGAGCAAAATGAAAAAAATGATGCTTTCAGGTAAATTTGAGACGGAGGGGAGAAAAAATGATCGTTCCCGTTTTTCGGCTCTTAGTGTCTAAATAAGGCAACAAGTTTGTTAATGTTTAAAAACATATTTTTTGAACCAAGATACCTGGAATTGTTATTATACTGATGCTGAAATGTCATTATAGACTTTTTAGCAAGATATAAACAGTAATAAGAAATTTTCATTTGAACGTCATGCGTCCCCTTGAATCAAATAAATACGTAAAACACATGAATAATAGACATAATTCACCAACTCATGTTCGCTGCGAATGTAACCAATAGGCTTACTGTCCAATCTTATATTATATCAAAATGCGGTAAATATAAAACACCTTTTATATTTTCTGTGTATGTGCCTCATTCATAGGTGATGTCTGAGGATTGGTTTATTTCAGCACAAACAAGAATTTACCTGTTTCCAACCCGATTCTACAAGAAAAATCTCAAGAAGCTACAAAAGAGCTCAAACTCACCAACTTCAAAGCTTCAAATGCTTGGTTGGATAGTTTTCGTGGTGCGTAACGAAATTGCGCGATGCATCCGCTGATTTCAATGACGGAGTGTGCGAAGAATGGAGCAAAAAATTGCCAAAAATTATCGAGGAATATTCCGTCAATGCCGGAGATGACTCACAACAGATGACTCACGGGCTTCATGCAGCCAATGCTTGAGAAGGAGTTTGGATACTCAGAAAAACCCAACAAACATCACTTCATCAGTTCTTACAAAAGATGTAAATTCAGTACATGAACTTTGTACAATATTTCTTATGTAATTTTCATTTCGTTTCTGTACAATAATTACGTACTTTTATGACTTTAAACGCATCTTATATTGTTATAAAACTTCGTTCATTTGCAAACAAAGAACCATTTCAGTTATTGTTAATACTGTATTTCACAGTTTCAACTGGAAACCCCCCCCCCCCCCCCCGATATGGTCACCCTTCTTGTACGGACGAATTTTTTTTTTTGTCCCACGGATGTCCGCAAAGGAGGGATTTTACTACACTATCAAATACAAATATATAAAAAATAAATACACAAATAATATTTCTTAAACAAAAAAGTCCATTTATCGTGTAAACAAAGTTTCCTTTCCCTTAATGTACGTACATCTATACCCACAAGCAATTACATTCATAAAAAAAAGTACAGAAGGAAAATAAATTTCACGAAGCATATCAATATATGTTTCACGTTATTTCATCCTTATACAAGGGCAATAAAAGAAAATAATCTATATGCTTGTAAGTGGAGAAGAAGATAGGACTAGAATTTCTGTTTGTTCAGCACAGTGTACGTCTATTTCTTTTTTTTTATCTTATATATCTTTCAAGTTTCTTCTTTTGTGGTGTGTTTTCTTTTGATCTTTCACATACACACACATATATATACAGTATACAATAAAAAAAAATGAGAAAAATACATACAAACACTTTTGATGTTCAATCTCAAACTTTCGTGAAATTTCATGGTTTTTTTTTTTTTTTGGAATTTATATCCTGATTTGCTCTCGTGTACTCTGATCACGGAAACGAAGCTTATACTGTAGTGTATAACGAAAATAAATAATGATGAAAACTCTTAAAAAGTTCCTTTTTTTTTGAGGAGGGGAGGGTCTTTTTTCCCTCTTCTGTATACATATTTCTTTTCACGTCTATCCTGAAATGGCTTTGAACTTAAGAAAGTATACGATGAATATACGATGAGTGATAGATACTATGAGAATCCTCGAAATGAAAATGAAGAGAAAAAAATTGATTTTTTCCCCCCTTCAATTTATGACCTCGACATCCTCGTGGAAGAAAATTTTGCTGTTTATATAAATGAAAATTCAGTAGCCGCCGCTTACAAGGATCACGTGTGGTTCAATAATTTTGATTATTATAAGCGGTTGATTCTTATATCCGGAATTTTTTTGTTGTAACTCTTTCAGTTATTACCGGAGTACGCAAAGGGAGATGGGGGGGGGGGGGGGGGAGCTTCAGTCGGGATTATGATGTGTTTAAAGTAAATACCGAAAAAAATCCCTTTTATAGAGGGTGTCCTGTAAGTGCTAACGCTGCCTTTATCTCATCAACCGTCCGTTGTAGAGGTCTGATTCAAATTCAAAAAATGCTTCAAAGGGGTTAAAAAATTACCCTGTATCAGTTTTGAAAGTGAAAATACAGTGTGTCACAGAATAAAAAAGTCTAAATTTATATGCGTTCCCCTTGTCTTACAGGTAGAAAGTTATAACCATAAATCTCTGGCCGATAAGTTTTGTCATTCATAGAAGGATTACAAAGCTGTAATCTTTACTGTTTGTGGAGATGGGAGGAAAAAGACATTAGTCAATATGGATCGTTTTCCTGGTTCCTAATTTCGAGGTGGGAATGCTAATCGATCTCCCCATTGAAAAGTCTCGCCGCAGAGAGGAACAGGCCTACACAACGGTACAATTATTCAATAATTTCACTTCCGTCATAAGTTAGAAAAATTGATGGCAGATGGCAGCAATACACATAACAAGCATTACAAATACAATGCCAAAACAGGCAAAATGTCCAATGAGGTGGCTGAGAAAAAGATGCTCATAACAAATATGGATGTCGTATATTTCATAAATACAGCAACCCAATCAAAAATGCAATTACGAACAATATATATATACATGATAAAATAAATGTTACACAGTAAAAAAAAATTCACGGCAGGTTCACAACACGTACACGCAAATTCCAATCATGTACTAATTCACTAGAAATTCCACTGAGGAATGTGAACGAGGTGCATGCGTGGTTTAGTAGTAGTCCATATGCATGGTTTTATTACAAAGATAAAAGTGACAATAAGTAGTCCTTGAAATAAACTCCTTGTGAACTATTAGAAACTTCCCACCACAGATGAACGGAGATAGTTTTTGGGAAAATATTACTTGATTCTTATAAGTGGAAATCTGGTTATTATAACCGATGATTTTCCTACGCTAAAACAGTTTTTGATTTTCGTTTTGCCGATTTGATTATTATAAGCTACCGTATTAATGAATATTCATTCTAAATATTGGAATTCTAATAAATAGGAAAAATATTTTTTGGAGATCGTCATCAGCGCTCATTTTAATCCGATTTATCCACGGGAGAAGACTTTTGGAAATTCGGCATTTTTTTAAAAATTGTCATTTAAATTTAGTTGAGGATTTATTTCTCTGTGAATACTTTTTACATTTCGTGTTGAAGGAATTTTTAATGAAATAATAAAAAAACTACTTACGTATTCCTTAGTTTTTATAAATTTGAAGATGGTTTTTGGATGTATTTTTTTTTTGAAAGCGTTTTTAGTTTTAAGATATGCTAATGAAAAGCGATATTTAATGACTAATGGAAATTCATGGTGAAACATGTTTATTAATTAAATGATTACGCACTTTATCCGCTCAGTTTTTGTTTTGAAACAAAAAACAACGATATTTTTTGTCTATACTGAACGATGAAAAATTAAAATTAATTTGAAATTTAGATTAGTTTATATACGCGTAATTTGCATCAGTGGTGAATGTATTGGTGTTGAAATAGACTAAATTTTTTATTAGAGAAATCCCGTGACAAGAACATTTTTTCCAAATTTGTGTGTTAGATGCATGTTATTAGTGCATATTACGCACCAAATCTCATTATCATGTAGGCCTCCAGGCCGTTCCTGGGTAGACCAATATGTTAAGATGACCCTGATACTCAGTAAATTTTATGTTATTATCTGTTTTTAAAGTTTCATCGTATTTCAGGCTTTCGACCATGGTATGGCGATTTCACGTGGCGTTCAATATATGGATACAATCATGTATAAAATTAAATAATTTTACATTTATCATTTGTTCTGTGAGACCCCTATATAATGATAGTCTGCGAACAAAGAAAAAATATCGTTGTAGAAGAGTTATCGTTATATTAAGAGGTAACACACACATTATCATCGGGCACCGCGAAATGTATGCTATTGTTAGCACTTCTTCTAAATCGGTGTTGCTAGTACCATCATAAAATGCATTGATACGTATTTATTCACAACAAGAAAAATTTTAATTAATTAGTTGACAAAAACAATTCAGTTAGGCCGGGATATTACTCTATAAAATTTTCATAAAAGTTTTTTTTTATAAAATACAATCGCGCGATAAGTTTATTGGTTGCATTTGTCAAGTTTTATAAAAAAAAATTTGTGGAGGGAGAGATCATTAATGGAAAGGCTCGTGCGCCTCTCCCTTACGTACGTCTCTGATAACAATATGCGTTAGGAGGTGGGGAGCCGAGGTGACGAAATTTTACTCACGGGGAGGGGGTTGGGTAACAAAAAGGGCTAAAAAATCTGCTAACGTAATACTTGAGTGGCCCCCAAAACTATATTTGGATACGTTTCTAATTGGAAGTGTGCCTCACTGTTCGCTTACGCCCTGTGTAATTTACATTATTTATATATTACACAAATAAATAAATTAATTCGTGAGCAGTTTTTTAAATTTAAAAAAAAACAGTTTCACGTTCGAAGGTATGAATTATTACTTAGAGATTCAACTGTTGACATGTTAATCGATTCATTTATTAATTAATCATTTTAATTTATATCATGATCAACAACAGGAAAAAAGAAATAATGCTCTCATGAAAAAAATAATGAATGATATTGATTATATAATTTATAAAGAAAATATTAATGGTTTTCGTTAGTGAAACTGAGAAACTCTTCTTATTTTTATCGAATACATAGAAAATTCCAGCCATTTGTCATGCTGGGAGATATATTATGCATATACATAATAGTCCATTAAAGACGCGCGGGCATGTTCTAAAATATTTCTCATGAAATAGATTATAGGCTGATGATAAAATACTTATAAGAGCAGTGTTTGGAATTGCCACAAGTGTTTATAAGAACCTTGCGTGAAATAATGATAGATCATACGTTTATATAACATTGAGCTCTAGGAAAAAACACGATATTCTTTCGCATTCTAAAGTTGTTGCCCTATCTCACCTGTGGCCAACAAAAAAATAATTCCAGGATTTTAATCGCAGTAGCCACTGAGATATTTGAATGCGAAAAATTGAAGAAAACGTGCGGGAGAGAGCAGCATAATGAGCTTGTCCGTTAGTTTATACTGGTGAAATATGTCTCTTTATAATATGAAATATGGTTCTTCAAACTTTCAGACATTCGGGTCAAATTAAAATTCGCACCAAGCCCGCGGGCCACGAAATCAGGCCGTCACATTCACGGTTATTAAATAGGGTTCCCCAAATCGGACACTTTTATTTACTCGGAATTTATTTCTGTCATTAAAAATTTGAATTTTTACTTATTTTCAAATAATTTTCTTTAATTGATTAACTCTTTTTAGTCAATTACTTCTCTTATCAAATCTCAAATCTGTCCCGATAATTCAGAAAATTATTTTTTCATTAATTTTAAATTTTCATTAATTGGGGCATTATTCTTTCATTAATACTAAACTTTCATTAAATTTGAAATTATTTCTTTCAAAAATTCCTAATTTTTTTCATGTACAACTTGTATTATTACTCTCTTGACAGTTTTGAAATTACTCTTGACGATTCTGAAATTACACTCAATAATTCTGAGCTCTGTTATTTCTAGTTCTGCAATTATTTCCTTCTGTAACTATTTTTTTCACTAATTATAAATTTTCATCAATTATGAAACTTTTTTTTCAATGATTCTAAAATTACTGTAGTTCTTTCATTAAGGTATTTTTTAGCATTTCTGTAAATTCTGTAATCATGTACACCCTTTAGATGCACGGCCTCTCGAAATATGTAGTCTATAAAAAATCATAGGCCTCAAAAACTGTTTTGGCTTAGGGCTCCCGAAATCGTTACGACAACCTTTTGAATGTATCAAATGCACAGCATTACTATTAAGTCTGGAAAGTATCCTGCAGTTTTAAATACAGGAGGACATATTTCAGTACCCATAGCTCTTTAATGATTTTTTCTTTTTGGAATTTAATCGTTTTTCCATGAAATGAGTTATTTTCTAAAAATGGTCGGCAGGCCAGAGGAAAAATCTCGGAGTGTGAAATTTTACCTTTGGGCCATGGGTTGAAGACACCTGGTTTATGCTGTTCTTACCCTTCATTTTCAGCGCATTTCGAACTCAAATATCTCAATGAATATTGCACTTAAAATCGTGGATTTATTTATTTATTTTTTTGCTGTCGCCCTCAGGAGCGACAGGGCAGCAATTTTTGAATCTGGCTATTCAGCACAAGATGATAAAGTAAAAAGTTATTATTTTGATTTTAATAATTGCACAACCCCTTGAAATACGAATGATATATGGGAATTCTGCATGTTATTTAGATACTTTTTCTAATTACAAATATGCTTCTAGGAGTGGCGCAGAACGATGTGACGGGAAAGGCGAATTGTGTAAGTTCGTTTATAGTCTCGCGTTTTACGGGACCGACACATTTTCCTCCATATTATTCTATTCTCGCGAGAACGGTTATTTCCATTGCCCCCCTCCCAGGATCTGTACCTGAGAGAAATCATACATCTTCAGCTAAGAATGAAGCCGTGGCAGATAACTTCAGTTGCGATGAAGCAGAGCTACACAACTTCATATTCGAATGGAGCGAAGACCGACACCTTCATCTGCTAATTGAGTAGACATCTTCAACTGCGAATGAGCCGACGAAGATATCCTCAGCTGCGAAGGAACCAAAGCAGATATTTTCAGCTGCGAATGGAACCAACGTGGACATCCTCAGATGGGAATAAAGAAGGGGAGATATCTTCGGCTGTAAATGAAGCCGAGGCAAATCCCTTCAGCTGTGAATAGAGTGAAGGCAGACATCTTCAACTGTGAATGGAGGCAGATATCTTCAGCTGGGAATAGAGCGAAGGCAGACATCTTCAACTGTGAATGGAGGATTGGGGGCAGGCGGATCCAGGGTGATGTGTCGGAGAAGCGACTTATTGTGTAAGTGCATCGGATCATCTCGTATCCTACGAGGCAGACAAAATATCCCCAAATTATTAGGCTCTTCGTAGAGTCGATTCGCCTCCATCGTCCCCCCCCCCATGGATCCGCACTCTAAGATCAATGATTCACCAAGGGACATTATAAAAAAAGACATAATTTGCGGCCAAGGGACTTTAGTGTTCACCCTGTGTAGATCATACTATAAATTGATAAAAAGAAAATTCTGATAGTGCCTTGGTCTTATTTTTACAGAAAATGATAAATTTTTCATATCTGTTAGCACAACATCATGCGTATAAACAATCTCTATGGCTAAAAAAGTGAATTTTTTTCTCTAAATTGATTTTCTACAAAACTGAAAATATCACATCACTTGAAATATGTTATTTAATTCTTATGTTCAAATTAAAAATACATTGTCATAACTAAGTATATACTTTAATTACAAAATTTCCTAGAAAAATTATACATTATCTAATGGAAAAATAATCATATCTTTAGTGAAAAAAAAAATGCTTAAAATATCCATCGAGGCTTATCGAAATATAATTACTCCAAAAAAAAAAAAAAAAAAACACTGAAGCTCCTTGAAGCATAATTGAAAACGTCCTTGCAATATGTTTTCATGAAAAGATCTCTTTTTAAAAAGGATTATCTTGTATTTAAGAAGCATACAATAGATCGTAATTTAATATCAGCGAATTAAGTGTATGTTAAAAATTCTTCTAACAATTATAAAATAAAATAATGTTAAATAATTTAAAAGCAAAAAATGTTTGTCTTAAAACTCTCAAAAATCTGTTTTGGAATGCGGTGGACATGGGTAATTGCTTTATTTTGTGTAATAGGATATTTATTCAAGAAAATCACGAGTCAAAATAGGAAAAAAAGAAAAACTAGTTATTATATATGACAGCAGTCTGCAACGCAAGGCCCAAGGGCCGAACGTGGCCCTTTCTGCAGTGATTCGAAGACAAAAACACTTACTTGGTTACAGAATTCCTAGGAATGTTGAAAAATAACCTCAATGAAAAAAATATCTCCAGAATTGGCAAAAAAGGATGTTGCAGAAAACATTTCGGCACTAATGTGAAAGCCGTTTCAGAATTAATAGAAATTCATTTTGGAATTAATCAGAATAAATGTTTTACGATTTACGAGAATTTTAGAATTAATGAATAATAATTTTAGAATTAATGAATAATAATTTTAGAATTAATAATAATATATAGTTTTAGAATTAATAATAATATATAATTTTAGAATTAATAATAATAATTTCAAAATTAATGTATGGAAATAATTTTAGACTTAATAAGGCTTAAAATTGACAAGGATAAATTTTAAAATTATTGAGGGTTATTTTTAGAACTAATGAATAATAATAAATTTAGAATTAATGAATAATAAAAAATTTAGATTTAATGAATAATTATAAATTTAGAATAAATGAGAATAACTTTTGGAATAAATGAGAATAACTTTTGGAATAAATGAGAATAACTTTTGGAATAAATGAGAATAACTTTTGGAATAAATGAGAATAAATTTTGGAATTAATGGGAATTAATTTTGAAATTAATGATAATGATGTTAGAATTAATTAATAATAATAATGTTAGAATTAATTAATAATAATAATGTCAGAATTAATGAATAATAATAATTTTAGAATTAATGACTAATAATTTTAGAATTATTGAGAACTAATTTAGAACTAGTGAGAAATGATTTTAGACTAAATGAGAAATCGTTTGAGAATTAATGAGAGAAAGGATTTCATGATTATTTAAAGAAAAAAATACAGAGTTTATAAGAGAAAAGGATTTCACATCATTTTTAAAATGATTTCACATAATTTTGAAAATGATTTTAAAGCTCTGAAAAAGAAATTATTTCATAATTACAGTTTTAGAATCGATCGAAAAAGTTATTTTGCTATACATGAAAACTCATCATGGTTGATGCAAAATAACTTTTTTAAAGAAATATTTTCAAAATTAATGAATGTAAAATGAACGAAAAAACTAATTTTTATTTGATGGAAATTCATATTTCATGGAAAAATAACCTTGAATTGATGGAAATTCATATACGATGAAAAAATAAATTTTAATTCTGATGGAAAGTCATAAAAAGTAATATTTGAATATCGAAAAAAAAATCATATTTAATAGAAAAATACTTCATCCGAACTTATGAAAGTCCATGCTTGTTGAAACAGTAATCCCAAAATTGATAAAATTCTAAAACAATAAAGGGCAACCTGTCTAACTTGGACCTCTAGGCACTTTTGGGGCCACGCGTAAAGACGTCACCGTGCGAATCTAGATACCACCGAATGACTTGTTGGATCTCATGAAAATTCTCTTTGTTTGGCCCGCAATGTATGAAATCCCTGATTTTTACAGTAATAAGTGGTCACTTTTTTTTTAATATATAGCCATATTAGATTTGAAAATTTGAAAAGACAGAAATTATAATTTTTTAAAATCACGTAATTATCAATATCTTCTCTCGTATGGAAATTTCAACAATAAATAAGAAAATAAACTCAAGTATCTTGGTGTTATATTCTATTCACAAATACAAATACAAACCCAAAGATCACAACAGGTAAATTTGCCAACGAGTTAACTGAAAAAAAGATGCTCATAAAAATTTATGTCAAATAATTATTACCTTTTCGACATAATGTTATATATACCGATTTCTCCTAAGTCATTATGTGTCGCAAATAATAATGTACCACTGCGACGACCAACTGAAAATTTTACTGTATCGCACTGTCGAAAAGAAATCTTCCGGAAACATTTCCAGTACTTAGCTCGTAAACTTTGCGATGCATTACCTTTATAAATTCAAAATTTACCTACCTACACTAAATTCAAATACTCCATTTTCAAATTACAAATCTTATCAATAGACGACATTGACGTGTATACTTTCATATCCAATAGCGAAATTCTTATTAGTTTTATGTCTGCGTGTGCCATAGTTCTATCAAACTCAGCATCAGATATGAAATTTATTTGAATGTGTTAGCTATATGAAAATTGTATTTGGATATAATGTATGTATTTGTAATTGTATATAATTACGAATGTGTGCATACTTATAATTATTATTTATACTGTTTTATGTTTAGATGTATTCTATTTAAAACATTTAGCATCTACTCTTTCCCTTTTACTAAAAGTTTGATCATAAAAATTGTCTACGGTCGACTGGACATGCACTGGCCTCTTGTTGACTAATAATATATTGTACATTGTAATTTATTACATATCTTGAAGAGCACGCGTAGCTCTTGTCTGCGCGAAGTGAATGAAGTGCAATGACTGAATATTTGCACCGTTTGTAGGCGTGTTATTCTCAGTGGCGAAGCATTATAACGGAAAGATCTACTTGCATTCGCACCTTGAAGTTGAGAACCACAGAAAACCAACTTCAACTTCGCCAACCACCACTGTGGCATCAGTGGGGTTCGAACCCGGGACTTAATGATGCGTGTCCATCACTATGACCTTCCACTTGACCACCACAGCGGCATGTAATTAATTTATTGTTCTTACTCATACCCACTGCTTTTTCCTTCCAACTTCATTGATTGTTTGTATTGTGCACCTAGCGAGGTCAGAGCACATTCTCCTTTCCAAGGTTTGTATAGTAAATGAATAAAATAAAAAATAATTCGTTGGTTTTTGTGGCCGCTAGGGGCTGGAATATCGGTAAAGTTGTTTCATGACCACCCTGTACACACAGATATAATAAACATTCTCGTAGAATGTTTTCCTCAATTAATAAGAATAAGTAGTTTATTTACTCGAAAGAAATCGCCGTTGTGACACTTGTGATGATAACAACTTATTTCTATCACTTGATTGGTAAAACTCGATTGTTACTTGAGTAATTAATTAAAATTTATTTGCACTCACTGAAAGATAAAATAATGAATTACATATTTTATTTATCGGTTTGTTTGATATCAAGAGGTAACATTGAAAATAATACCATCATACCACCATTTCTCAATTGAAATAAAATTTAACGATGATTCTGTGAATCGTCCATAAATGCTAAAGCTAAAGTCTCTCCTTATAAATGTAAAAAAAAACATTATTCAAAACAATGTGAATTCATGAATTTTAAATCCTAAGGATATATTATCTATTATAACATTTCTCTAGGAAATATTCGAAAGAAACTGATATGTTGTGCGGAATTTGATTTATGTAAAGTGTGCGTGAGATATGTACTCGACGAAACTTTCAATTTTCCTGTTCCATTACTTTAAAAAAAATTTGAATATTTGAAAGACGGGGGACGTTTTCTTCTTTTTTGTAGCGTGGAGTTGAGGCTAGGAGATCACAATTTGTGAGAATGGATCGTTTCTTTACATAATATGATTGATCTCCATGACGAATAGTTTCGATGCGCCAATTTTTTTGATATAAGAAACATTATAAATTTATGTTTACTCGACTGTTGATGTTGACTTCCGGAAGAACAGTTATCTGCCACTTTCGCAAATAACGCTATCTTTTTTTAGAGTGTTTTCAGGATGCTTTGAAAAATTCAGCTATTGATTCTGAGATTATAATAAAATATGAAAAATGACTATTAATCTCTTCGATTACAAGCGATTGGCAAGAAATTCGGATGCTTTTTATTTGAAGAGTCGGCAATGAATATGGTAACCTAGTCCTAACCTAACCGTACATTAGAAGAAAGGAAAAAAAGTATTTATTTATTCAATATTGTTTGGCTGAGGCCTATACAAGAGGATTCGGAGGTTAAGTATGACAAAAATAACGATTGATGTTACAGGAAAATTCGGAAATCGTAGTACAACCTAAAATATTTGGTGGTAGGTTATTCCAGTTAATAATAGTTCTTGAGAAGAAGCTGAATATTGTGACAATCTGAAGAAGCAAAGATTGGCGGAAAACAGAAAGTAAGGAAAAAAAAAACAAATGAAATAGTACAACAGTAT